>NC_141607.1:3728576-4016076 GCF_047967505.1 Dipteris shenzhenensis | reverse complement strand
CAAAGGACGTGGCTTGGCTTCGTGCTATATGTACATACAAGCACTTTTTGAGCTATGAATTAATATACACTCTTTTTATTTTTTTGGCTTTCAATTTTCTTGTGCAACGTTCTATTAATTAATGCCTTGTGAACTAAACGTAATCCTACCTAAGCTTTTGTATCCCACTTTTAGCATAGAGTGAGTTCTCATTTATTTACCTTTCCATCAACAATGCTCTTTGGCCTATCCATGGTAGGCACTAGCTACATACATGTTTGCATTAAAGTTCTACATTGTCTAGGGCTCATAATGGCTCATTGAGAGGGGGTGTCAAAGAATATGGGTCAAATCCTCATTTATAAGCCCCCAAATGAGGAGACCATGAATTAGTGACACATGTAGCAAAGAAGGGAGATGGGGGGATGAAGAGGCTACCATCTGGGTAGCACATAGGCTACTAGTGGTGACAGCATGCATGTTTCCAAAGACTGTGAAATTTCTTTGGTTGTCTAATGAATAGCATGTATGATGCCCACCATGTTAAATTACACGGTGTAGCAGAACAAAAACTAAACAAAGAATAGAGAGTACATAGGAAACTGGAGAGGAACAAACTTTTCCTTCAATGCTGATGTAGTATAGATGACGGCTCTGTCGACCCGTGCGCTCCCACAGTGGAGCTTAGATGGTGATCTAAACAGATACTAGGTGAAGAGCTACTAGCTAGAAGGTCTGATCTGATCTGAACTAATTTGATACAATGGACTGGGGAGGTCGCCTCTTTATAGATATGAGGGTGGTAGTCGGATCAACATAGCCGATGGAGTCGATCAGTCTACCTAGTTGGTGGAGCCGACCAATCAACCTAGTCGGTGAAACTAACTAGTCATCCATGGAATATTCAGGGAATATTTCCTATACCGCCACCTCGAGGGCTCTCACCCCCAAACCCCCACCAGGGGAGCCAACTAGCCCCCAAGCCCCAGCAAGAATAAGGGGTTCCCAAACAATCACCTTTCTACCATCAACAGTCTCATTGATAAACCTCATCTAACATGCAAGTCAAGATCCATCCAGTGTCCTAGGCTCACACATGGCTTCTCCTCATATGGGGGCCTTATAACTTGAGCACCTTGGACACTGGTGGTTACTAGGAGGGTGGGGCATTGAGCATATCTAACACCCCCCCTCAATGTCCACCCGTAGGTGAACTACCTTGTTGGCCCAATGCCAAGTCTCTGAAGATGACCCTCAAGCTGATCCTTCCTGAGTGCCTTGGTGAAGATATCTGCTCCATTTGCTCTATTGGATAGTAGACCAATTCCACTATCGCATCCTTGATCAAATCACGCACAGTGATATTGAATCTCTATATGTTTTGTGCGCGCATGAAACACTAGATTTTTAGCAATGGCCATGCAGCTTTGATTGTCGCACCTCGGCACAATAGCCTCATCCTCTTGCACTCCCATGAGCCATAAGATCCTCCTTAGCCACACTACTTCACATGTAGCAAAACATGCTGCCTTGTACTCAGCCTCAGTAGAAGACAATGCCACTGTTGGTTGTTTCTTATGGATCCAAGAGAAGATACTTGAACCTAAAGAGAAACAAATTGATTTCCTGGAATCAACATCTCCAGCCCAATCTAAGTCACAATGACCAACCAAGGAAGTGCCTGTACCATAGGTGATGCCATAATCAAGAGTGCCCTTCACATACTTGAGCACCTGCATCCCTGCATTCCAATGATTCTCCTGGGGCTTATTGGAGAACCTGCTCAAATCACCAACAACAAAACTGATGTCCAATCTGGTGTTGCATAGATAGATGAGATTGCCGACCAACTTCTTGTACCTCCCAATGTCTGCTGGTGGTGAGGCATCCTCCATATGCTCTTGCAAAGTTTGAGTCCCATCCGACACCGGATGTGGGCACGGTGAGGTCAGAGGTCCCATTTTCACCCTATGCACCTCGTTGCATGAGTAAAGGAGCAAAATAAGGAATGGGTCATTAGGATTTGTAGGTCCATGTGTCCAATTGGGCTCAAACTTTGCACAGGTCCTAAACCCAATGGTTTACATGTCTCGCATATTTTGAATCCCATCTGACACTGAATGTGGGCACGGTGAGGTCAAAGGGCCCATTTTCACCCTATGCACCTTGTTGCATCAGTTAAGGAGCAAAACATTATAGGTTCACAACGAATTGGGCTAATGCCTCGGACCTAAGTTAGCAACAAGGTTGGTTAGTCAGGTCAGTATACTGGACAAGCTAGCCCCTTAGAATAGTGGGTTGGCCAATAATAGGTGTAGAAGGCATTCCCACCTATTTCTTCATCCCCTAAATACCTATTTTGATAGTGTAGGAGGAGAGAGAGTGAGGCCCTTATCTTGGTCAATATTTTGTAGTTATTCAACCTAGCACCCATAGGTGTTTGATGCTCCAATTTGCAATTGTTCACTCTAGCACCCACTAGATGTTTCATGTTCCAGTGATCTCTATCTTCCTAGAATTGTGGATGAGTATCGATCTCCATGCTTTCACTAAATCTTGTGTATTCTTTACATGAAGAGATTCGATGTGTGTGCGTCTATGAAGTAAGTGAAGAAACTTCTCTAGATGTTTGCACCGTTGCTGAGGTTGAGAAATTAGCACCTCAATTTCTAACATTTGAGTAATTATTGGAGATCTAGCGCCTTATTACTCTATTCATTTCATCTAAAAAAGTTTGGATATATATTTATTGAAGCGAGACCTTTTGATTTATTATGGCTTATCTTTCATGTGATATTATGTTAAAATATCTTATCATATTCATGTGATATCATGTTAAATATTCTACTACGCTTAAGAAATCTAAATTCTAAGATTAGAATTTTTATGTGCTAATATATTAGCTAAATACATTCATATCATCTTAGAAATAAGTAAACTATAGCTTACATTAATAAAATGTGCTAGTAACATATTGTCATCTTGAAAGGACCAATGTTATATGTATGCAATGTCAATCATCAATATGTTTAGTGTGTCCATTACATGGATAGAGTTCACGAGCATTTCAAAGATCAATTTTGTATACAATGACCAATTTGTTAGATGTTTGAATAAGTAGTCCATCTCTTTCAAGTGCAATTGGAATGAAACAATGATGTGACACTACATACATGCTCTTGAAAAAACAATGTGATATAAGATGTGGCATTCTTTCTAGTCATTGCATTTAGTGGTTTCTCATTCCTGGCTTTCATGACAAACCTCCCTCAAGTTATCAAAAAGTGTGTTCTTTTATGTATGCATCTACTGGCAATGACTATCACAGCTTTGACATCCACTTGTATGATAGTTTGTTTATCTCATAGAAATGAGAAGCAAAAATGAAATATTAAGAGGAGGAAGAGATGAAATTTGTGGAGGGTAAATCATGAAGAGTACAATCAATGAATTCCATGTTAGATCTCCCTCAAGTTATTGAGAAGCTTTCCCTTTTACATATGCATCTACTTGTAACAAGTCTAAAAGATTTGACATGCACATGTATTGTACTTTGTTTATTAAACTAAAATAAAAGGAAAAGTAGTGGAAATTCTAAATAATAAAAATACATAAATATGCATCATGCAAGTTGGGACCAATTATTAAAATTCATGAACATGAAATTATATAATTGTACTAAATAATATGTTTCTTAAAAATTGGAGAACATATACTTTTATTTTAATCCCTAAAAATGGCGGTTGCTATGG
Organism: Dipteris shenzhenensis; assembly: GCF_047967505.1. Taxonomy (NCBI): domain Eukaryota; kingdom Viridiplantae; phylum Streptophyta; class Polypodiopsida; order Gleicheniales; family Dipteridaceae; genus Dipteris; species Dipteris shenzhenensis. The sequence goes on along the minus strand of NC_141607.1, from coordinate 4,012,345 downwards.
AATGTTCCCATTTGAACTATGATATTGTTAGACACAAATGGTGTATTAGATATGCTCAATGCCCCACCCTCTTGGTAACCACCAGTGGTCCAAGGTGCTCAAGTTGTAAGGCCCCCATATGAGGAGAAGCCATGTGTGAGCCCGGGACACTAGATGGATCTTGACTTGCATGTCAGATGAGGTCTATCAATGAGATTGTTGATGGTAGAAAGGTGATTGTGTGGGAGCCCCTTATTTTTACTGGGGCCTAGGGGCTAGTTGGCCCCCAGCTAGGGGGTCCTAGGGGGGCCAGTGGCCCCCCTGGTGGGGGTTTGGGGGTGGGAGCCCCCGAGGCGACGGTGTAGGGAATATTCCTTGAATATTCCATGGATGACCAGTCGGTTCCATCGACTAGGTTGACTGGTCGGCTCCACCGACTAGGTAGACTAGTCCACTCCACTGACTATGTTGATTCGACTACCGTCCTCATAGCTATAAAGAGGCGACCTCCCTAGTCCATTATATCAGATCAGATTAGATCTTCCAACTAGTAGCTCTTCACTTAGTATCTGTCTAGATCACCATCTAAGCTCCACTATGGGAGCGCATGGGTGGATGGAGCCATCATTTGTACTACATCAGTATTGAAGGAAAAGTTTGTTCCTCTCCAGTTTGCTGTGTACTCTCTATTCTTTGTTCAGTTTCTGTTTCGCTACGCCTTGTAATTTAACATGGTATCAGATCCCATGCAGCCCTAAGGATCGAAGAATAGAAGAGAGGTGAGGGCTTCAACAACATACAGAGTGGTGGCAACAGGAAGCGGCTTGAGTTGAGCAGCTGATGTTGCACCAACAATCTTGGGGTTGAGGATTAGCCCACCAGCCTTCACTGAAGGCAAGCTAGATGGTACAAACTACACTCTGTGAAAAATTACTATTATTTTGGATTCATATGAGCTTTTGGAGATAGTATTGGGGACTGCTGACCCAAAACCACAAGGAACCCTCGACCCAACAAATCTGGGGAGTATGATACCTCCTAATGCCGACCTTCTACGAGCTTGGAAATGCAGGAACACAGATGCTCTGTGTGCCCTAATTACAAGTACTACTGATAGTCTTTTGACCTTGATTCACCATACATCTAAGGTAACTGTGGCCTGGAACATATTGAAGAGTCAGGAGACGCGGAATCAGATAAGGATCCAGAACCTAGAAAATCAGCTCACAACTGAGAAGTTTAATGAAGGAGAGATAGTGGAGGTGTTCATAACCCGAATCAAAAATCTACGTGACTAAGTGGCTGGTGCTGGGATACAAAAGACTAGCAAAGAGCTAGCTCGGCGGTGTCTTCGGATATGTCCACCAAGGTTTCATGGACTGGTAACAGTGCTTAACACTCAGGTGAGACCCTAACCATTGTCATTTCAGGAGTTCTGTGCTTTACTTATGGAGGAGGAATTGAGGCTTAAGGCTCGAGATGGAGGCGGCAATGGGGATGCTACGTTCTCTACCACTGCGAAAGGAAAAGGTGGTTCCTCCACCAAAGGTGAGTCCTCTACTAGTGGTGACAAAAAGAAGAAGGGTGGCAAGAAGAAATTTCAGGGAGAATGCTTCTACTGCAAAAGGAAGGACCATATGATTGCAGATTGCCGAGTCAATAAAGCAGATGAAAAGAATGGTATCCTGAAGAAGACAAATAAGGGGAAAGAGACAGCTAACACAGTGGAAGCAGAGTTGGATCTATATCCAGCCATTGAGGAAGAGTGTTCCTCAGTTCAAGAAGCTTCAACCACTGATTCATGGGTGTTGGATAGTGGTGCCTCCTGCCACATGACGTGCAAGAAGGGTCTATATTGTTCCATGCAGCCTCTATAGGAACCCATCACTGTGATAGTTGGTAATAATGCAAAATGCCCTATTGAGGGTACAGGTATGGTTTCATTTGTTTCTATAAATGGAGATGTTAAGAAACTATCTAATGTGCTGTATGTTCCACAAATCAAAAGAAATTTGCTATCCATAATTGACCTTAACCATGAGGTGAGGTTCAACAAGACAAGAGCAAAAATTTTGGATAGTGCAGGCAATCTTGTTGGTGCAAGAGCAAGGAGAAACAACCTGTATGAGCTAAGTGCTCTTACAGCCACTGCTGGAGTGGGCACAAGCAGAATTTGGCATGAAAGATTCGATCACATCAGATTTGCAATGCTGAAGGAGATGCAGAAGCAAGGTATGGTTGCTCACTTACCTACAGTCACAGAAATCAAAGAACCATGTGAAGCTTGCATGATGGGCAAGCAACAGAGAAAGGCATTCCCATAAGAAAGCAAGAATAGAGCAAACACTCCTCTAGAGTTGGTGCATGCATGTTGACTTGTGCGGTAAGATGCCTACACAGGCCTTGGGGGGGGTCTTCCTATTTTTTATTGATTGTCGACGACTATAGTAGGAAGATGTGGGTGTACTTTCTTCGCAAAAAGGCTCAAGCTTTTGGTAAATTTAAAGAATGGCTATAGCTTGTTGAAAATAAAATAGGGAGAAAAGTGAAGAAAATCAGATCAGATGGTGGTGGTGAGTTTGTTTCTACAGAGTTTGGAGATTTTTGCAAGAGCAAAGGGATCAAGCAACAAACGACGACACCACATATGCATCAGCAAAATTTGGTTGTTGAATGCTGAATGCAGACCACGGTGGAGATGGGGAGGTGTATGTTGAAAGGTGCTAGAATGCCAAACCACTTTTGGGCTGAGGCTGTCAATACTATGGTTTACATCCTTAATTGCAGCTATACAAAGGCACTCAAAGTTAAAACACCATATGAGCCTTACAACGGTAAGAAGTCATCTATCTCCCTCTTCAGAATGTTTGGGTGTGAATGCTATGTGCATGTACCAGACAAAGAGAGAAACAAGCTCCAACCAAAAAGCACCAAATGTATCTTCTTATGCTATTGTGATGAGAAGAAAGCCTATAAGTTGTATGACCAAGAGGCAAAGGAGATCATAGCGAGCCGCGATGTGGTGTTCAAGGAGCAGCCACATGCAGTGGAGGCAAAGAAGAGCTCTTCCACTTTATCATCAAGTGAAGAGGTAATTCACTATGGACCTGTCCCAAGAGCTATAAAGGAGGAGGAAATATTAGGTGATGAAGGTATAAGTCACCAACCTGTTGTTACACCACCAGAAAAGCCATTGCCGCGATCGGTAAGGTAGCTCTACGACCATGATAACCAGATGCATATGTCTATTGAGCAGCATGCACATGGACCAAGGTGGTCTCAGAGAATCGAGAAGCAAAGGAGGGCTTCTGCTCACATAGTCAATATGGCCTTGATCGTTGAGATTATTGCAGAAGTAAAGGAGCCTACGAGTTTAGAGGAAGCACTTGTAGACCGAGATTAGAAAAATGCTATGCAAGTAGAATATGACGACATCATGAAGAATGAAACTTGGGAGCTGGTAGATCGACCACCTAACAGAAAGGTTATTGGCACCAAGTGGGTTTGGAAGGTAAAGTACAAGGCTGATGGGACTTTGGAAAAGTACAAAGCCAAATTGGTTGCACAAGGATTTTCGTAGGTTGAAGGGTTTGATTTTCATGAATCTTTCACTCCGCCTACCAGAATGACCACTATTTGCATAGTACTATCGGTGGCTGCTCATAAAAAGTGGCTAGTTTATCAAATGGATGTTAAATCAACATTCTTGAATGATAATCTCAAGGAGGAGGTGTACGTGGCTCAGCCACCTGGGTTTGAGGCCCTCCATTCTGAGAACAAGGTATGTAAGCTAAAGAAGGCTCTATATGGGCTGAAATAGGCCCCAAGAGCATGGTACCAATGGATAGACAAATTCTTTAGCCTGATCGGACACATGGACATGCAAATCCTAACGACCCATTCCATATTTTGCTCGTTCACAGATGCAACGAGGTGGATAGGGTGAAAATGGTCCCTCTGACCTTGCCGTGCCCACATACGGTGTTGGATGGGACTCAAACTTTTCAAGAGCATCGGAACCATTGGGTTTAGGACTTGTACAAATTTTGAGCCTGATCTGACACATGCACATGCAAATCCTAATGACCCACTCCCTTTATCTAATATCTGGTGTGCTAGGCCTCTGAATAGGTCATATTACCACGTTGATGTAGTCGAGTATTGCCTTGTTACTATAGCCATATTGCTTTGACTTCATGAACACATTTGTGAGGATGACAAAAATTGGACAATACGTTAGCTTCATAATCTCATTGATGATCAACTCTTGATAAAATGGTAACAAACTCGATGTGTTTTGTAAATGAAATACAAGGTTCATGGAAATTGCCATGCAACTTTGATTGTCATCCAAAATTCACCTAATCCATGATGACTTGCAAGATGCAACACATGGTACGTTGTACTCTACCTCTGTTAGGGAAATTGTTGCATGTTTCTTGTGAAGGTATGAAATGATACTTTATGCCAACATAAACAAGAACTTATTCTCAAGTGTTTGGTGTCCCAATAACCTACACAATTTGAATCTTAGAATCCACACAACAACTCCAAACCTATGTTGTATGTGATGTCTTATATGCTTGTACCCTCAAGTACATGAAGACACTTAATCCTACATTCCAGTGATCCTCTCTTGGTTTTGACAACAACTAACAAAGAAATCCAATGGCAAAAGTGATGCCTAGTTAGGTATTGGTTACATAAAGCAACTTCACCAACCATTGATACTAGTATCCATAGCAATTGAGATGCATTCTCCTTATTCATCTTATCCCCAAACACCATTGATGTCACTGTTACTTATCGTCCTCCACTTGGATCTGTCACAAAAGTACTTTTCCTTAGAATAAAGATATTGTGCTTCTTTTGCTTAACTTCAATCCCAATGAAAAAATGGACAAATACTAAGTCATCCATCTCTAACTTCTTTAATAATGATCCTTGACTTGTACAATAATCCCCTTGTGATCACCTATAATAATTAGATAATCAAGATATAGGACAATAATTACCCATTTACTCATCGAAAAAGACATACAAGCTTGCATCTAATGGACTTTGAGATATGAAAATCTCATTAAAGAAGTCATTGATACATAGATACCATGCCTTAGGGGACTATTTCAACCCATACAAATCTTTTCTAAGTTTGCACACCTTTTCAGTTGAACCTCAAACTGAACCCATATAGTTGTTCCACATGGACCTCTTCCACTTAAAAAATGGATCATCCATGATGACTATTCCTAGGGTCACCATCATGCCGTTTAGGCAAATCTCTCATCAAAATCTTGACCCTCTACCTAAGTGTATCCTTTGGCCATTGAGCTCATGTTGCACTTGTCTAGACTACCTCTGGGTTTGTACTTTGCCTTGTACACTCAATTGGTACCTATATCCTTCCATTTGATTGCTAGCCTCTAACCGACTACTTGTCGTGGCTACATAAGAGCAAGCTCGTGAAGCCCATTTCATCACTGGCTACAGCAACCCTGATTCCTTAGCATCCAACCTCCGTCTTCTACTATTTCTAGCTCGCCATCGAAGCTTCTTTCACAGGAGCGCACGGTTGGGAGGCAGCGCCATTTATTGTATTAGTTTTATAGTAATCAAATTTTTTATTCTCCATACTATCTATTTTTCTCTCTTGCGTACAAGATCCTGTTATCTGTTGAGCACAGACATTGTATTGTTTTCTTACAAGTAGCCTACTATTTTGGTACATATTTTGCCTCCTTATAATACTTGGGCTCCTCAATTTAAGCTACTATAACAAATTTCATGGTGGGGGCCTTCTATCATTGAATGAGATCTCCTCATTGGTCCTTAACTTTGAACTTATTTCTAGAAATTTTGTTAGTCTAAATCCTACAAGGTCTTTTGGACTAGCATGAAAGTCTCTTCTCCTTTGCTAGAGTCTTCTTTGGTGGCTCAATCTCCTCTATCTTAGATTTTAAATCATCTAACTTTTACGCCTTCTCTTTTCCTTTCATAATAACTAGTCTAGGTGCTTGTCGAGGTACTACTACAACTTTGTTTGCTACAACCTTTGGTTCGGGCTCTATTTCTTGACAACAATGTCTTGGTATTATGAGAATCTGCTTTTTCTCTACGTCAAAGAGCCAATATGCCTTTAATTCTTCACTATAACTCGTGAATGTGCACTTTCTACCTCTAGGATTATCAGCTCCATCTCCATGATCACACAATTCTTCCTTTCAGTCACACCATTCTATTGGGATGTCCATATTGTAGCAACGTCTCTCTTTATCCCATTCTTCTTACAGTAAGTGTCAAAATATTTTCAAGTAAATTCTTCCCCTTTGTTGGCATAGAATGTCTTCAATTCCTTTTCCAATTCCTTCACCTTAGCCCTCCATTCCTTGAAATTTTCAAAAGCTTGTGATTTCTTTTCCAAGCAATATAGCTAGATCCTATAGCTAAAATCATCAACAAGGTATGAAAATAATATGAATGTACAAATGAATACATATTTTGACATCTTCCCACATATGTCAAAGTGTAACATGACTCATGAGCTAGCTTGACAAAAAATTGCCATCTCCCAAAACCATATATAATGATGGCAAAAAATCATGAGGACAAAGTGGGCACCTCCTACTCTCTTGCATGGTTCATACAAACACATCATAAAAAATTGTATGGTAGAGAGGACATAAGAGTGCATCATCACTCCCCACTGGAAGTGCTTCCAAAAAATAGGTTGGTTTGTAGTATGAACCTTCATCTTTAACTCTGTAAGCCAAAAGTGGTGTGAAAACCAGCATCATCTAGCTGACCCACTGAAATAAGACTCTTGGTCAGCTTAGGCACATGTCTCACATGTTTCAAAACAAATGCAGACCCATTTGCAAAAGAAAACTTTATGTCACCTGCTCCCACTATGTCACATGCATAGTCATTTCCAAGATGCATACAACTTGTCTTTCCACTATCATAAGTGGAGAACCATTCCCTATGGGGAGTAACATGGAATGAAGCACCAGAATCCAAAATCCAATTCTGGGAATATGCATCATCAGAAGTGGTAAGCAACTCTGCAGATAAACTAGACATGAAGAGAACATCATTGTCACTATCACGTGTGACTGCATTGATCTCCTCGATCTTCACTTTTCCTTTGTCCTCCCTTGGACTCTCTTCCTTTTGATTTGCACCCCAATTTGCATTCTTTTTCTTATTCTTTTGCTCTCTTTTTAGCTTGTAGCAATCCTTTTTCATATGGCCCTTCTTGCCACAATGGTAACACTCAATGTTCCATGCCTTGGATTTGCTACGAGACTTCCCTCTTTCTTGGGACTTCCCCCTGAACTGTGATCTGCCCCTTTGCACATTTAAGGCTGCATCCTGCTTGTTGCCATCCATAGACTTCCGTCTAATCTCCTCGGCCAACAAGCTACCCACAACATCATCAAATTTCAGCACTCCACCAGGTGCAGAGTTACTGACAGCTGTACGGAAGGTATCCCATGAGGATGGCAATGAACATAAGAGAAATATTGCCTTAGTCTCCGCATCAAAATTCATTTTCTGAGCCTGAAGCTGGCTGAAAATAATATTGAATTCATTCAAGTGAGAAGCAATGGAGACCCCTTCCTTCATCTGTAGCTCAAACAACCTCTTCATGAGGTAAACTTTATTAGAGGCAGTTTCTTTCTCATAAGTGGCACATAGTTTCTTCCACAAATCTTCCGTAGTCTGCTCATTTACTACTGTGAAATAAACTGACTCTGCAAGATGAAGTCTAATAGTAGACTTTGCTAATGCATCCAACTCATTCCAATCATCCTCAGACATATCCGCAGGCTTAGCTTCAATCCCTGCCAAGGGTTTAATCTGCTTCTTTTGAATAAGCACATCCCTTATTTGTTCTTTCCACAAAGAAAAGTTTGTCCCATCAAACTTTTTAATGCTGAAAAACTCCTTTTCAGACATGGAAGAGGATGCCATGATGCAAATAAAGCAAAATCCCAAATGCTAGTGCCTGCAAGAGAGAATCACACCAAACACCAGGTGCACCCAAATGTGTATGCCACAATAGACTGAAATATCACAAAAAACTCAAAGCTCAAAGCATCGAAAGATGCATCTGACTCATGTGCATATACTATGCATCCATATGAGCAAATCTGGCCCAAAAGAAAATGCCAATAAGTGCCAAATGACTCAAGCATAAACGTCGTCCACTGGCATATGCATCAATTATATCTCATCCAAGAGAGCATAGCACTATCAGTGCATCACCAACAATGTGTCAAAGCTGTCCCTTAGCATAAAATAGCATCCATGTGCAAAGCATCCATAAAAAATAGCATCCCACAAGGCACTTTGTGCCTATCAGCGCATCCAACAAGGACCGCAATGCATCCAAATGGCCTATAAATCATCCATTGCAACCCAATGCATACCACGAATGAGCGCACACTGCTCAAACTGCAACCAGAGTGATCTGCATAAGGTATGCTCAAGAAATCATAGTCCCTCGGTAATGAGCGCTACTGAAAATAGAACCTGAGATGCTTCAAAACATGGGCGCCATTGCATAATCAGACTCAGCAAGAAAATCTGCAAATATCTCTCTTCTGCTAGAACTCCAAAATCCCAACCGATGAATGAGAAATGGGAGTCAACACTTATCCACTGCCATGTGGCATAAATCTAAGGTTTCAAAACCTTAGAATGAAAAATGCATAACAGAGAGACGAAATCGAATACACAGAGATCTATAACTCTGAAAATCCTCCACCGAATCTCGCAAGAACTAATAGGTAGGGGTTTTTGGGCATCCGGAACGCAATGGGACAGACGGTTTTGGAAACCGTGGTCTCAATCACTGGGTCCAACACACGGACTGAAAAAGTTTTTGGAAATAGAGCTGTTTGTAAACTCCACCGGAGTGCGAATGATGAGTAACATAGAAGTTTTAGACCTCCTGAGTCCACCGGAACTGACAGATCTGCAAATGGTTGCTCCAAACTTGAGTTCCAACACCCGGGCAAAAAACGCAGGAACTAACACAGTGAGTCAGAAATCCAATGAAATGATCCCAGATTCAGGAATAAAGGTGTTTCCAGGCTCCTGAAGTAATGTGGACACCAAAAGCAAGCAATAGTTGCCTCTACAAGTCAATACGGAGTCTCTGTCATCGAACGGAACAGGGAAAAGCTCAAAAAACGACTTTTTCTTTCAAACCACTTAACAGGCTCTCAAAACCACTTCGTAAAGCCAAAGTGACTTTTCCAAAGGTTCCTCCAAGGTCTCTGCACACTCGGATGCAAGTAAAGTCACCCACAAAGCTTCCCACAGAGCTTCTCCTTCCTCCCACAGAGCTGCTGAGCTTCTAAGCATTCACGCACGCTCAGCTAGATCACTCGGGCTCTGATACCAGTTGAGAGTGCTCTCAACGGAAGCAAGAATGGAAGAAGGAGAGAGAGACAGAGAGCCACACAAGTTTGGTGGGTGCAGAACCACCCTAATCTTCTTTTTCATTCATTTATATATGTGTTTGAGTATTGTACATAACCGGGGTTAAGGCACAGTGACCTTTAACCCCCACACACTCTTGCCTTAAATGCGCTTACATGTTGTTCAAGGCTCTCAATTTTGCCTATAGAGCTGTAATTGTGTTTTGTGCATCTTTGTCTGTAAGTGTGCTTTACAGCTACATTCCACAATATATGGTCTTTCAGTCCCACCAATGTATTTGAGAGAATCTCTTGTGTCACTGCAACATATGTCCAAAGCTTCATGCCTTTTTCCTGTATGATGAGAAGTCTACTTTGAGTCTCTTCATAAAGTGCAAAAACAACGTCTTTGCAAAGTACATGGGCACATTTCCATGGTCACATCTTAGGCTTTGTGCTTTGGAGGCCAACGATTAATGATTTTCTATCTCCTATGCTTCTTAGCTAGTATTGCGTCGAAGGTTGAGCACCTTTTTCTTATTTGTCTTCCCTCTACGTTAGATTGCTCCTCTACTACTAGTGGTTAGATACATCAAACCCCATAATTGGACACCAAGTACTTAATGTCCTTCCAAATATGCTAGCAGGATTTGCCCATTGTGAGATGCATTGGACAATGTCTAGCAAACATTCTAGAGGTGCAATGGCAATCCTGTCGAGGCACTCATAGCATGCATGGATTGCACAATAATGGTCCTCTTCTTGAACCTCCTCTTGTGTAAGTGGTCTCTTACCTATTCTTATGGCGGTTGTCATCATGTGGTGGCTCGGCTCCTTCTAACCTTCTGTCAAGCTATGTCAAGGTAGTTGGCACATGTATATATGGTCATGCATGAAGTGCACTCTATAGGCAAGGTAATATTCATGCATAAGTTCAAGCACATGGACAAGTTTAACGTTCATTCATAAGTTCAAGCACATGGACAAGTTTAACATTCATACATAAGTTCAAGCACATGGACAAGTTTAATCTCAAGGCATGCAGTATATAGCGGTTCACATTTCAAGGATTAAAATACATGCAAAAATCACAATTTTTGAAATGCGTAACCATGGCAGCACGAGAATGTACAAAATCATAGACATGTATTGATCCAAGTCGCACTAGGATTCAAATCCAATAAAAAGGGAAAAAAGTTACCACACTCTTCTACATAATCTTAGTCACATTCACAGGCTTGCATTGTGGTAAACCTCGTACCATAATACACTAGATATTGGAGTAGTTAACCACAATGAACGTCGATCTCTCTATATCACTCTCATCCTCTCAATTGCAATCAGTTGTACCACAACACGCTAGATAAAGAGCTATTGACTACGATCTTTTCAATTGAAGAGCGCTTGTGGCTCTTGCAAGACTTTTGCAAGAAAAAAACTCATAGGGACCTAGGAAATAGTAACTCTAGTAAAAGCCATACTAGCATCAATATTATCCATATATTGATGATATTGATTTTACTACTAGTGATTATTATTAAACAAATTGCTAGTTAAAACCACCATATATATTCTAAAGAACATTGCCAATACTATGAAATGCATTGGTAACAAATTTAGTAGATTTACTAGTTATTTTTCCTAGTTACCAATGCCACAATGTTATTCTCCTACTATTTGTGAAAAAAATTGATGTCCATGAATGTCACATTAATGAAAAATTGAAAACATCAATGAAATCCTTTCTAATGACATAAAAAGGTTACCTAGCATAGTCTAATAAAGAAATGAAAGGAATGCCAGCTGAAGTAGTAGTAAATACCATCTCAATTAGAGAAGGTGCTAAGCCAAAAGTGTGTGAACGTATGGTAATGGACCATATGGTGTCAAGATATGGCATTGCCTTCAACATGAATAAAATAAAAATTTTAACATAATTACCTATCATCCTCTACTAATTAGCATGCTTTGAGATGATCTATGGGACAATTTTAGCTATACCTATTACTAGATTGGTCCATAGAGTTGAGGCAACTGCTATACCTATTACTAGATTGGTCCATAGAGTTGAGGCAACTGATAAATTATGAGAGCATCCTTAAAATAGTTAAAGCTACAATTACCCTTGTATGTAGAGAAAGCTCATAAGAAAAGAAAAACATGTGATTTTTCAAGAAGGCGATTACGCTATTTTACAAATCCAAAAAAGAAGGCCAAAAAGCATTCTGAAATGGCATGTTATCAATATGGCTCCGGGATTTTATGGACCATTCAAACTTCATAGTTTGCACAGACAACCAGAACTTTAAATCCTTTTGTACATGGCAGATTGACAAACAAATTGGCCGAGGTCGCCTTGCCCGATGGCAAGAGTTCTTTTCAATGTATGATTTTGTGGTTGAATGGAAGAAAGGGAGCACCAATGTTCTTCTCGACATGCTTTCCCGCCAAGGTGCTCCCTATTGGGCCTAGCATAATAATGGTCTATTCCTTCCCACTGGTAATGGCCCTGGTTTTGGGTATTCACTGCCCCAAGATGATTAGACACTGTCCCCCATGGGATAAGACCTTCATCTCGGGTTTGTATCAAATATTCTTTCGGTGATTAGACACTGTCCGTAGTCCCGGATAAGACATTCACCACTATACAAAGATTCTCCACTCACATAGTGCGCCTGACAATATAAGTGATCTTGATCATAGACTTGAGTTACCAATCACTAGAAAATCCATGAAGCATTTTGCATTAGCTAGTTGAAAACATTCAAGAGGCCTCTTTCTACACATCCGATACATGAAGAAGCTCCACTAATTGTTGATGAAGAAGAACTACTTAAACTTGAATGGATTGTGGATCCTCAATAAATTACTACACAAACAGGAAATATGTAGTGAAATATTTGCTTAAGTTTAGGAATTGTGTGAGAGACATGATGTTTAATGGATGCTTGACTAGTTTTGGGGTTTTCTAGAGTGTCACACAATAGAGCTAGATTTTTCAAACTTTAAACTCCAAATTGAGTTTGAATTGTTCCAACCATGATAATTTCGAACAACTTTCATTGGAAGGCCATAAATCTTATGGTTTTTATATATAGAACTTGTGTCATTTTGTTTGCATGTGCAGGTTCCATTAAGTATTGCACACAATTAGGCAAGTAGAGCTTTATATCATACTTATGTTTTCCTTATAAGTTCCTTAGTGCAAACTTGCTAGGTTAGTGACACTAGGGTAGCTTGATCACACATTTTTGTATGAAAGATGAGAACTAAACTTTCACTTATTCCATAGTGAGTATAAAAGGAGAGCACAAGATGGTTCACCCATGCAAACACGAATTGCACCATAGAAATCCCATAGGTAAAGCAAGCACAAAAGCAATGATGACCCAACTAGACTATCCACATTTTTTGACACTAACCAAACCTGTCAAGAAAGACTTAGGGGCTATCACCTTCTTTGGCCATACATAATCCACGGTAGTGTCTTGCATTGTGGGTTGGGAGAGCCAAAGGCAGAAGAAATTTGGAAATTTAATAATGTAGACACTTATGTTAACCGAAGATGTGACATAAAATAGCTCACAAATCTTTACGGTAGGCAGCCTAGGGAGGTGTTTGGGTTTTCTCACACCCCCTTGAGCCACATGTCATGAATCTAAGCCTTGGTTTCATCTTATGCCCTTGATTTTGTTTGATGTAAAAGCTTTGCTTTTGACTAAAGCACTAAAAGCATATAGGTGCTTTTCACAATAAAAGGACTATATAAATGTTTCAAAGTTCCTATTCCATTTGAAGAGATGGTCTCTACTTGATTTGCAAGTTTGGGCTTATTGGCATGTGAAGCTTTGGAGAGCCTCACAATGACCTTATGCTCTACTCTCACAAGCCTAAAAGCTTGACTTACCATGGTGATTAAACTCCCATTTTCCCAAGGTTCAGGAGGCACGTAACATTGGCTAAGTGGAGAGTGAGAATGTTGCGTGCTCTACTTCGGACTTCCTCTAATGATAGTTGTCTTTTTGTGTTGTCGAGAGTCTACTAAACGATCTGAGAATGTTGGAATCATCCCGCTCAAGGACACACGTAGATCCTCTTAGGGTCACATTGATAAGTTTTTCGGATATTCTCTCTCGACGTTTGACTACGATTACGACTATTGACATTCAGGTAATATGCCAGTTTCTTATCCATTCGCGAGACTTATCCTCGACGTTAATATTCTTGATGTTTATATTCTCGGCGTTATCTTGGCATGTAGGGAAGGGCTCGTTCCCTCAGATTATAACTCTTTAGGGAAGGAAGGGCGTCGCCTCCCCACCCACACTATGTGTGATTATAATAATTATATATTATATATTATAACATAAATATTTTCAATTACTGGTCCATTCAAATTTTCTTGTTTTCAATTTGAATTCTTACAACATTCCTCTTCTTTAATGCATGTTATCGATGTGAGGGAGCAAGGAAATCCAAGATGGATGCAAGATTGAAGGATGAGTACACCTTTATTCATATGGTTATAGTTCATGTGACAATATTGTAAAAACTGCAACAAGGATTAGTTATTGTATAGCCTTATTCATGTATTTGTTGGACTTCAGCTTCCAAAATATGGACATCACAAAATCAATAATAAATCACCACCCTTGACATTTGCAAGGAGGATCGGGCCCTAACGGACCCCGTGTCGAGCCTCATGTCCACTATTTTACTCATTCTCGTTTTTCCTTAAACAATTGATAAAATAGTAGGATTCAACTTCAATTTCGAGTTAGTAGTTACTTACTCCACAATGGAAAGACTCCGTGCCGCAAACCTAGTTTACGGAGGGATCGTGAGGAAAGAGGAGGGGGGTTGAGAAGGACCCTAATAAGATGCCATTCCAAGCAGGAATGGACGGAAAGGTGGGGCTGGCATTCCCTAATTTAAAGTGGTTTGAAAATGGGATGATGTGATGAGGACTCTGGGCAGCTAACGAATTGAACTAAAGTATGAGAAGGAGAAAAGATCAAAGGCAAAGAGTATGAAAAGCAGCAACAAAAGCAAATCCAAACAGGTCAAACAGGGCTTCAGCTCTGCACCCCAACTTCTTTCTTCCATCTGATCGATCTCCCATCTCTCATCTGCTCTGCCTTTCCCTTCATTCCCCCCTTCTCTTTTGGATCACCCATGCTTTGTTAGTTGGGAATCCAATAGCACGATTCTTAGAATCACGGGCTGAGATGGTGGGTATCACAACTCGCGTTGAATTAGACAGACTGGAGAAACAGGTTGACGAGGGGGTAGGTGATATCTCAGAGTATCTCGCTCTACTGCGTAAATTTAAGCTTCGTCGTTCCGAAAAGGCAGCTAGACATGGCGTGATCCTTCTCAACAATGCAACATTCCGGCGGAAGCTCGGCACCGAAGGTGAGATTCACGTTTTCAAGCCCATTGGCGATTCCATATCATGTTAACATAAAAAACGATTGTTCACTGAATTGAGTTGTCATAGACCGTGAAATCTCGTGCTTCGTTCCGCGATCGGCGTTAGGTTACAGAGCGATCATTGCACTATAAGGACGGTAACATTCCGAGATGAGACATTCAGCTTCCTTATCGCAAACCGTAACATTTATTCAGATGTCTTCAAAATGGCATTTTACGCTTTTCTAAGGACTCATGGGCGGCTGCGAAATGAATAGATGCCGCCTTCTCTTAAGCCGGCAAAGGCTTCCTTTTTTCAAGGAAAGATAGACCTTACAGGTTCTGTGTTCAGCGTCTTTTCAGTAAAATTGGCAAGAGAGAAGCTAGAGTGAGCGGACATACTTTCCCAAAAAAAAAAGAAGTTGCTTTGCCAAATAACCTCTTTAATCAATGCATAGATATGTGAGTCCAAGTGGATGGGAGCAAGAAATTTTAATGTCAGGTAATCTGAATCATATTTTGACATGGGGAAAAGGTTTTTGATCCACAATGTGCGGTCGGTCACTTACTGGCCACAATGTGCGGTAGAACTTTCCATAGTTAGATGAATAAATATGCAGGTACGAGTACAAGTGCCACCAACACGGGAGACCAACTGGCATCGTGGGAAAGGGCCCCCCGCTTCAAACAGGACCAATCCCGACTGTGTCAGTCAGGCAAATGGCCCCTGCCAAAAAAGCTTGGTGGTTGGTTGCCAAATGATACTGGTGTGGTCAAGTGACATCATTTTCTCCGCTCTCTGCTCTGTTTCTCTCAGTCACAATTGCAAGAAATTTATGGTATTTCCCTTAAGTTTGTCTTCGTCAACTGGCTCACTGAGTAAGGGTTGAACTTGAGAGGTTTTCCATCTTGCAACAGTTGGTGCCCTCCTTGTATTGATGCAAATATCTTCACTGGTTCAAGAAAATTTTAGATCGCTAAAAAGTTCAGTTTCATCTTGTTCTTGTTGATGTACAACACAATATGGCCTGTGATACTCTGCCAAATTGCCCGTATGGAAGACTAGATGCAAATGTTCACTGAGCTGGCAACTCTTGTTGGTAATGGACGTTGAGTTTGTAAACAATCTTGCAAGGGCATTCAACGTTAGTGTGGATTTCATTGACTATTCCAGTAATTTTCCCTGAGAAAGGAAGACGGCACATTCAACTTTGAACTGCATCACAGTAGAACACGTCAAGCCATCAAGCTTCCACGTATGCCTTTAAAGCTAGAACTCCTTCGTCAGTCCGCAGCTTTATCTTCAAACCCTACCCTTAACTTTCGTAGTTGCTTAAGAGGAACTAGTTTGGAGTGAAGCCATGGACATTCTACCAGGAGCACCAGCAGCTCCTTCAAGCATGATGTGGTAAGTTTATCAAATGGAGAGGAGCTCACCCAAAAGTGAGGGTTCCACTTTTGCTTTACGGGGACTTCAGCAGTTTTGCACATGTAATAGACGATACCCTTACCATGCTTGATCAGAGGGTATGCTTACTATGTAACTGCAAGACTGAGGACCATTTGATTCTCTGCTGCAGTTTCTCTGTGATCAGAGGACAATTCCACTGCCTTTTCCAGGAGGTTGTTAGTGTCTCATCTTCTTTTATCAGATACTCAGACTAGATATGCTTGGTCTTTTCCATTTTGGCGATAAGGAGGGATAATTTAGGTGGGTGGGCCACTTGCTTTGTGAATTGAAAGACATTCCCCCTCTGCTGTCATACTTCAGGTCAATAGTTTGGACTCCTGAAAAGTTGTGGTTGCCAAGCAACACTATCAACCTAGCAAGTTTGCACGCAAGGAATACTAGGAAAACACAGCTATGATATATAACATGAAGTTGGCTCTACTTGGCTAGCTCTGACGAATTCGAAGACACATGTACATGCCCACATACTAATACAGGTCTTATAAATAAACCAGAAAATTTCTCATCACGTAACAAAAAGTGGTAATATTTGATATGATGTAGTAGTAGATCAATGAGAGTGCTTAGGTCTCTCGAGTCTCCTCAAATATATTTATTGGAATTTTCTGATTTGTTGAAATTGATAGTTACCCCTTTCTGAACATCCTTTAATTCCTGTGGGGGCTTCTTGGGCACCTTTTGGTTCCTTTTCATTCAAATTGGTTTGGATGAATTTGATTCATGCTCGCAAAATTCCTCTTCTTCATTCAAATCAGTTTGGATCAATTTGATATATGATATGGATCAACCGGCTTTGTTTGCGTCGGTAGCCCATGAGGAGGTTCCTAAAAATATCATGCAAATCAATACTTTGTCTGAATATTGAAACTGTGAAGGGGCATGACATCCACTCTGCTGCCAATATAGTTGACCTCAAGTTTAAAGTATCTTTGTAGGCACAGTAGAATAGACTTCTATTTATTAAAAAAAAAGATCTATCCATTGATACAGCATGTGTTGACCGGAATTTTTTTGAAGCTCAAAAGATACTGCTTGTTCAATTTTCTTTTTCGTCCTTTTCTTGAATTATTTGCTTTGTGATGAGCACTTTCGGTGCATCTTCTATTATAGGTTTTGTGTAGGAGCTGGACGTACAAGGGGTTGCAACAAACTGATATGAAATGCATTATCAATTTTGGTAGAGCAAGTTTGAATGTCACGTTCTCGAGTGCCTTGAAAGGCCACAATCGTGAGAAAAAACTTAATGGTACTCTCGTATATAATTTGTAGAGGCGTCAATTGCTACTCTATGCAGTCACTCAAACAGCGACTTGTGTTTGTGTTTACTCGGTCACCCTTTTAGTCCTTTCCTCTATGTCTGATGCTCTTCTCCTTGTGACGTACTACTGGAGGCAAGTCTCAAGAAAGCAAGATGTAGGATGCAAATTAGTTTAATACAAATACTGTACGTGCATAATCTTAAAGACACATTATAATTCACTTTTGAGACATGCATATACATCAAATTTAAACTCATGTAAGATATCTTCACAAGATAGGAAGATGCAAAATAAAATTTAAACCTAGGTAAGCACTTTTGAGATATGCATGTATATTCTTTGCTCTTCAACCTTGCCTTTTCAAGCCTTAGAGGAGTCCCCTTGTTGCTTATCTATAAATTTCTTTTACTTTTCTTGAGACTATTGAATGGCGATCCCTTATTGTCCTTTCCTTCGTTTGCATAAGTGGCTAGGTAAGGTCTTAGCATAGAGAATCTCAAAAGGAGATTTTTCTGTGGATGCATGAACCGTACTGTGGTCAGCAAATCCTATAAGTGGTAGAAAATAAATTTGCAATACTTCTGACACAAGTAGTAGGAAGGTTCGGTGGTCAGAATTTATGTAAGAATTTAACTTCGAGATCTGTTGTCTGAAAGGACTAATTGTGATTTGCTAGAGATGACCCCTAGAGGCGATTGTTATCAACATGGGCATGCACATGCAATTGCAATTTGCAGATAGACAATTGTGATTTAGAGGTTGCCTAGCACGGGTGATGTCAATGTATAGGTGTGCCTTTGGCATACTCTGGTGATTGTGAATTGCACACAGGGATGTTGTCCACTAATTGAGCTGCAGGCTTGGCTAGTCTGGAACTTGATGGAGGCCCGAGGATGTGCCGCAAGCTTGTGGATTTGGCTTTTTCTAGTAGTCAACCTAAATTGTACAATGGGTGCTGGATTTAGCTGTGCTAGTGTGATTTTCATCAAGGAGCCCTTCTCTTCGTTTCTTGTCAGAACACTAGCATATCCTGCTTATCTTTGTTCCAACCTATTGTTTGCCTCGATTTACATCCCTATCAGTCCTCTCCTTCCCCGTGTCACAAGAAACGTTTCTAGATTTTGCTAGGCGTGCCATGTTTCGTCTAGAAACGGTAAAACAATTTTATATAAATTATATATAAAACATAAATAATTATCTCCAAATTCTCTCTCTCTCTCTGTGAAGAAAGCTCTCAGATACACATGCACACTAAGCACTCTCAAAAGAGTCAAGACACAGGTGACAGCTTACGAGTCCTCGTCGACCTACAATTTATAAAGACATAGATCTTACTAATTAGTAATTAGTAATCAGTTGACTACAGTTGCAAGTGCATTATGCATATGCCATAGTTTAAACATTAAACTTTATAATTAATTCCAAATCAAGATTCATCATTCACCTTTCAAAGTTCAAGTTTAAATTTTAATGCCCATTTGAAGATACACATTGGTCCATGGATCATATTTTATTGCTCAAGACTCAAGAGTCAATCATCGATTCAAAAGATAACAAAATGTAATACATGTCATAATGATATACTGTAAGCATAATCCATGAAACCAAGCCTCGAAGGCCTACAAGCTAGCTGCTACACTCTATCTAGTCTTTAGAGCTCGGCCCCCGGCTCCTCTTCACTGTGATCATAGATGGATTTGCATCCTCTAAAGAGGAAGAGAAAGTACCACCCTCGAACGAAATCGTGGCTCGCAACTAATCTCAGTCCTCCAAGTGTGTAGTGTCTGCCAATGCCGCCGCCTCCTGCTCTGTCTCATCTTCTCCATGACGTCCCCGAGATGATGATGCAGGAGCAGATACATGCAATCCCCCTCGTGAGGCTCATGCTTGACGCTGATAACCATGGATTTGAGGAGAAGCCTGTGATGATCCCAAGGCCATGGTAGGTGTCTTTGTATCCTCTGCAGCAGCAGCAGCAAGTACTCGTGGTGCATGCGCTCGAATCATCGAACGTGTCTGACATTAGAATCAGAGCATATCCTGTTGCAGGAAGTCGTAGGCATTACCATTCTCTCAACTTCGCTGGATGATGGACATATTGACGAGTTTCAGCTTTATCTTGTTAGGATTGACATGTTTAGGCTTTCACTCAATGCTACTAGTATCATCTGCAGACATGTGCTTCTCAAGTAGATGTAGGTTGGCATTTACATGTACCAACCTGTTGAGCTGCTCCACGCTCACCTGACACAATTTATAAAGGATAAAAAAGTCAATACTCATGGCTTAAGAGTTATAATAACTTATAAGTTTCAAAATGTTATGATAACTTATAAGTTATATTTACTGACTAAGTAGTTAAGAACAGATTTCCTCTCTTCTTGGTGTGTGTGTCTGTACATAAACTCCATATCCTCTTAGCTGGGCATGATGTGCAATCTTGTTAGAAGATGCGAAGAGCTAGGTTCTGCAATAAGGGATTCAAAGTCCCAAATTTCTCCCACCAAGTAAGCGCCAACAGCCTGTTGTCTCTTTCCTTGGCAATTGCACGGGAGAAATGACCCATGTCATTGCAGTACTCCACTACATCCTCTTCAATGCTATTGCAATTTGCAATACAGAAAGGACAATATAAGTAATTAGATAATATAAAGCAATTAGCAGTGAGGAGGTTGGAGTAACTTAGTAACTTGCAAGCCATGCTAATCTTGAATCTTGATTCTTAAATCACCTCACCTATTCTGGACCAATGGACTGCATACCTTCTCCAAGTATTGGGTCCACCTGCTCATAAGCACCCGATCATTCCATTTAGTAGGTTCCTTCCACAAGGGATGGAGCATATGTGCCACAATGTGGATTGGCCCATGAAACCAATCCCATCTCTTCCTCCAAATTCCTACTATGTCATCTTTAAAAAAATTTTACCTAAAGGAATCAAGTTAGAGCTAAGAGAACTTAGTATTCCAACTTACTTATAACTTGCAAGTTACTAGACTTATATTTTACCTCCTTTGCTCGAGAATAGGGCAATCTTTCGTTGCTTTTCGATGGACTCATATAGCAGTCCCATAGTACAACCCTCATGGTTGAAGAGTCGAAGCATGAAGTATATGGGCTCTATGGACATCTAAATGCAAAGGACTTCCTGCAAAAAATGATTGTTGAAGACGCTTCCCTCAACATTCTGTTCAGCAGGCTATCTTGAGTCATTCCAGTCTAGCCAGTCTGAATTGGTCATCATGTGACGAAGGCTCTCTTTGGTCTTAACCAGCCTATGAAAATTAAGCCCTTGGGGAGTCCTTGGTCAAGGGAAAAAAATGATAGAATGATAAACTAATTCAAACAATCAATAATTTGATGAATTAAATGATGAATGATGAATGATGATTCATACATGCCAAGAACTAAGAAGATGTAACCAAAAGGGTATCTTCGAGGATCTCGTTAAGTTTCCACTTGCACTCCCTTCTAAATAGGCCCAGTGCATGTGGTTTACGAGTGATTTAAGTCACTAATTGCATTACTTTTTTGACCATATCAGACACCCAAGGTAGCTTTCGAATATCCTCCATCATCAAATCAAGAGAGTGTGAAGCACAAGGTCCACACTAGGGATACTTCTCCTTAAAGAGACTTCCCATTCTTTTGTAGTTGGAGCCATTGTCAGTGATGACTTGCACCACATCGTCTTCACCAACCTCCTTGATGGTTGCCTTAATATGCCCCTATATCCACTCTCTAGTGATGTGAAGGATGGCATGTGAAGCATCAACCACCCTCAGGAAGATGCTTTTCACACAACAAGTGACCAAGATATTAATCATATGTCTCCTCTTTATGTCACTTCATCCGTCGAAGACTATGGTGCATCCATATTAACTCCAGACTTCTTTAAGTCCCTCCATGCCTTTCTTAATGAATCCTACTTGCTTCTTCAAACATGTGGTGCAGAGAGTCCCAGAACTAGCTGGTGTAAGGGATGATGCTTCTGCTCTTCTAGCATCTACAAGTGCATGGTAAAACTTCTTGTAGACATGAGTCCTTGCAACATTGAAGGGAATATTGCAAGCATAGAAAAACTGCTCCTTTGCAATTGCTTGCCTCTTGCTTTAGGCGTGGTGCCCAAGCAACATGTGTAGGAGCAACTCTTGGAGTGAGTTGTTGGACCACGTGTCCTCTTGGTAGGAGGCCGTGGAGTAGCTGATGGCATAGCAGACAACCTAACTGACATGCATGCCGATGGAGTGGTGCCGTGTAGAGGCTTGTTAGAGACAATCCCATGCACCTATGATGTTGATGCAGATGGAGTATACGTGTGCCTCTCCTGCTGCGAATTCTCCGTTGGGATGATGTGACAATGACGGTTGCCTCTATGCTTAGCTTCTTCTGCTCAATCAACACATTAGCTTGAAGAACCTGATATGTGACCACAGGATGGAGGAGGGGTCAAATCTCAGCAAATTTGGATGGGGTACCTTCATGTGCCAAGAATTTCCTCCCTGAAACGGAATGGCAGGGACTTTTACCTTGGCCTTCCTCCCATAAAAAATGTGCTCGAACCCGAGGGGCATATCCCATCAACGTCACAAGCAGTTTAGACTTCACAAGCAGTTGTAGCTTGAATGAAGAGATTTTGGACTACCTTTTGATTAGCCTTCTCCTTTAGTGCTAGCCTTTATCATGGCTGAGTCTGCCCTTCACCTCCGGATTGCCGACAGAAACTCAGTACGAAGACTTTGTATAAATGTATGCTCAAGTATGTGTGGATGTGTGGATTTGTATGTGTGAGAGCATATTTTTATACTATGGTCTACACCCACTGTTGGGCGCTGATGACATCAGTGGGGATGTCATAGTAGCTAGTCCCTGCTATGCATGATGGAGTTTATGGTTTTCAATCTTGTGAGTGACTATCATGAGATTGAAACTGCACTATGTTGTGTTTTTAGAGGATGAGTTTGGGAATGTTCCTGGATTCATCTAGGTATATCCCATCAACGTCTCACCACAAAACTTGGATACTGACGTCCTTGTGCTAGATGTGCCATATCTCTTCATTAAAACGGTATTTTGCCATGCATGCCTTTTGTGCGTCTACCGGCACATCTTGAGGCCGTGGTATGGGATGAAGAAGGGCTTAGAAGTATCAGAGAAGGAAGGCTAGAGCAAGGGATTGGCAAGGCTAGAGGCTAGAGCAAGGGTTGGAGAGGATAGAGCAAGCAAGTAGAGAAATAAAGAGACTAGAGCAATGGGGAGGTTGGAGAGACTGCTAGGTTGGAGGGTATAGCAAGGGCGAGTCGAGTGTTTCGTATTGTAGGAATCGATGTGCAGGGCAAGCATGGAGCTGGAGGTACAAATCACAAAATCTGGAGAGTGTCAAAATCCGTGCCGCGACGGTTATGTACCAAGGTGTTTCGCCCAATGCAGTGGCTTTTTACCCATTTTGGCGAAACGTTTTGCCTAGACATGTTAAATTACATGGCGTAGCGGAACATAAACTGAACAAAGAATAGAGAGTACACAGCAAATTGGAGACGAACAAAATTTTCCTTCAATACTGATGTAGTACAGATGATGGCTCTGTCCACCCGTGCGCTCCCACAGTGGAGCTTAGATGGTGATCTAGACAGATACTAGGTGAAGAGCTACTAGCTGGAAGATCTGATGTGTTCTGATCTGATGCAATGGACTGGGAAGGTCACCTCTTTATAGCTATGAGGGTGGTAGTCGGATCAACGTAGTTGGTGGACCGACCAGCCAACCTAGTCGGTGGAGCTGACCAGTCGACCTAGTCGGTGGAACCGACTAGTCGTTCATGAAATATTCAGGGAATATTCCCTATACCTTCGCCTCGGGGGCTCTCGCTCTCGAATCCCCACCAGGGGGGCCGCTGGCCCCCCTAAGATCCCCTAGACTCCAACGAGAGCAAGGGGCTCCCACACAATCAAGACAATGTGCCTTGTTGTGCTACCAGCTTACCTACCTTGCCTAGCCCATAGGCTAGACTCACATATATCACCTTTCTACCATCAATGGTCTCATTGATAGACCTCATCTGACATGCACATCAGGATCCATCCGGTGTCCTGGGCTCACACATGGCTTCTCCTTATATGGGGGCCTTACAACTTGAGCACCTTGGACCACTGGTGGTTACCAGGAGGGTGGGGCATTGAGCATATCTAACAAGACACGTGTCTACGTGTTTCTGCCAGCCAAAACATGTTTTTTGGTGACACTACTCCTTCCTGTTCTTTGCTCCAGAAATTGCACAATAGCTCTTGCTCATGTGCTTCTATTAGAATCTTTCTGGAACCACGTCTCAATCAAATCTTGCAATGGCTTCTAGTACTGTTTCAGTTTTCTACTCCTGTTATGCCCATGGTTGAGCCCGACTTTACTAGTGGAACTCCTATTTCTCTTAGAGAATGATGTCAAAATTATCAATGGTGCCCAATTAATAAAGCTGGCCTTATCAGGGAAAGCTAAGAAGAAATGACAGAGTATTTCTATGGATATTGTGGTAAGCTTACTAGGGATCTCTCGTGAGCATGTTGCAATTTGCATGATTTGTGGGCCGACTCCCAAATTGGCACAGTTTGTTCATATGAAGGAGAGTCTTTTAGCTACACATCTTGCTCACCTATATTCGTTGAGAAGCTGTTTAGCCTGTATGGATAACCAATTGAAATAGTTAGTGACAGATATACTAAGTTCATAGGGCATTTTTGGTGGGCAATATTTAAGAAATTGGACGCTTAGCTCGGTATGAGTGCGCGGTTGATATCTTGAGTCAGATGGACAGACTGAGCAGGTCAATGAGAATTTGGAAGACATGCTGAGAGCATATGTCTCCAAAAGGCAGTCTGGATGGGAAGAGTATCTTGCATTGATGGAGTTTGCGTACAATGGTGCTAAGCATTCCACCACCTTACTCCATTCATATCGATGCATGGATACAAGCCTAGGACCCCATGGGTGGTTGGCTTGCAAAATACCAAGGCAGACAGACACCGTATGCATATATAAGAGGTAGCTTGGGCTTATGTAGGCATTCTTGGGAGTGGTGCCTTCCAAGAATGCCCAACTAGGTTGGAGCCTGTGCAAGCCTTTGTTTTCCTAACTACATTTCTGCGTAGATGGGGCTGCGTGCTATGGGATACATAGTCTTACTTGGTAGTATGGTGGCCTGGGCTAGACTTGAGTATCGATCCTAGATCCTATAGTAGAGTCTAACCTTGAGGTGGGTGTTTCATTACAGTATGCTTAGGAGTAGTGACAAGACTGATGGAAAGTTTGATCTTGCTTTGCGTTGGAAGTCCCTATTTTCTACTGTCTCCATTTGGAAAGTGTAGCCCAGTTATCGATGGATGAGTGTATATGACTGTCTATACATTTGTGCAATAAATTTCATAGAACTCCCCATCAGGTTTAACTGGCTTGTTTTTTCTAAACTGAGTTATGTCTGCCCACGAATTTTAGATTTGGACGTGAAATCCTTTCTTGTAAACTACTTTTACTGATGTTTCCTGGTTGCTTATTTTCCTTTTTGCTTTTTGGTAGTATGGACTGTATATGAGCAGGTTGCAGTTGCTGCTATGGACTGTCAGCGCCTTGATGTAGCAAAGGTATGGCAATTTGTTGTGTCATCAAAGCCATTCATCTGAATTGCATAAATAATTTCACTCTTGTGGAAAGATATTTGACTTCATTATTTTCTCGTTCATGATAGCAAATGTTCCACCCGTTATGAAGTTGAAAGGCTAATTTTTTGTTCCGGCGTACTTTACTATCTGATCGGGATTTACCTATCAAGTGCTGATTGTTTGTGTGATAACTTTTCAAATTATGCCAGGTGTGCATTGAGAAGTTGTTATCGAAATTTCCAGAAAGTATTCGTGTAGGTGAGTTGATCTCCCTGTTTTGGTACTATTGTTTGTGATAATCACGACCTTGTGTGTGACAATTTTCACCACACTTTATTCTTCCTTGTTTTCTGTTTTTTTCCTTGTTCTCAGTAGCAATACCTTTAGGCTGAATATTTTCTAGCTTTCAGACATGTTGAATTTAGAGGCTCAATCATAATTCTTCACTCTTTCCCTGGCATAGAGCAACATGTATGATGGGTAAAGGAAAGTCAAACCAGAATAGCTTCAAGAGCCTTAAGTAGGGGAAAGCTTAGAACTAAGAAAAGTACACATTTTGTACAGCTCCTTATGTGTTGAGGTCTGTCTTTATATTCTTTTGATGCATAAATATTTAGGTCGATTGGAGGGAATGTGGTTTGAAGCAAAAGGACAATGGCAACAAGCTGACAAAGTCTACACTGGTCTTTTGGAAGTGCAACCTTTGGATCCTGTGAGTGTCATTTGCATGTTCTAATGTTATAGGGACAAAGCATGCATTCTTATTGTCATAAGGTATTTTTTATTTTACTGCATGAGACTTGTACTTGCATTCACATATATGCTTTACTTCTTTCAGTTCATACATAAAAGGAAGGTTGCCATTGCCAAGGCTCAGGGCAACTTAGCAGGAGCTGTTGAAGCACTTAAACAGTATATTGATATGTGAGTAAAAATATATATCATCGTCTCCTATCTATGCACACACCTTGATTTCTGCTAACATGTTTTCAAAGAATGATGGAAAGATAATTTTGCCTAAACTGTTTTTGCAGATTTATGGCAGATCATGATGCCTGGAGAGAGCTTGCTGAGATCTATGTCTCTCTGCAAAAGTAAATTTCTCTTCATTCATTGTTTTTGACCTAGTCTGCAAGTGTGAGTTTTTTTGTAGTTGAAATTAGACATTTTGATTGAAGGCCTGAAGACCATCTTTATAACTTGAAGTTGTTTGAAATTATGCTCTAATGCTCTCAAATTGTTTGTACTGCACATGAGAAAAATAAGTGTACCTATCTTACTCAGTCTCTCCATGAAGTTAGTGGTCTTCAAGTTTGTGAGAAAGATTTTTGTATAAAAGGATTTCTTATACCCTATTCTGGCTCCAAGGATGCAAAAGGTTTCCATTATATGAGACTTCCTTTTGTTGATGGTCTCGTATCTTTATTGACACACAAACTTTCTTGTTGAATGCAATGGGTTGCTTCCAATTTCAAGTACAGTTTTGGAATAGGGTCTGCATTGTACAGTGTTGATTTGTAGGGAGCCTACAGATATTAATGTATCATTACAAACTTGAATGTTTGTGAACACAAAGCAAGATCCTGGTTAAGGGCTTTAGTGGACATTAGAACGAATAGCTCAAATTTCATATTTAGAGATGGGGAAAGGGTCTTGTGGGATGCTTTACCTAATGCTGGAAGGGAGGGGATAATAAGTCAGGGCATGGGCAGACCAAGAATAATAAAGAGGAGAAGTAAAATATTTACCCGGGGGGGTGGTGAAACAGGGAATGGAGGGAAAGTTGGGACGCAAGAAGGGGCTGGAAAGATATGCAAGAAAGGGAGGAATGGGAATGTTAGAGGTCAGGCTGGAGTGGCTGAGCAGCACCAGCCAGTCAAATGAGCAAAGAGGCCACCAGTGAGGGAGTCACATCAATGCAGGGTACAGGGAGGGGCTTTAGAGTTGATTGAGTTGGTAGAGTGCGGACAAAGACAGAATGCAGAAAGAGGCAGCTAGGTAGAAGGGGAAAGGTGGCAGAGAGTGTTAAGAGTAGCACAAGGGGTGCCAAAATTGAGAGGGAGGGCGTGTAAGGCAGTTCATGCCGGACTTCCCCTTTCTTTCATGGATATTCTTTGGATTTTCTGTAGAATCTCATTGGATTTGCAGAAAGCAGCTTCAGATCAGATTTTTATCACTCCATACAGAGCTTAAAGCAAAGCTTAAGTAGAGAAACTGAAATGCTTAATCAAAGACAACCAGGATCAAACACATACGAACTTGCTTTCAGCATAGTGCTTTTGTTCTATTGCAAGTCTTTAGTTACTTTTCATTGCGAATTTTACACTTGATACTTGAAAACAGGGAGAAAATATTATATGACATTGTGGGTCTAAATGTGTCAATATTTTTTCATTGCCTTGAATGTCTCATAAGTTGAGATGCTTGTTCATATTGTTATCTTTCAATAGCCTTACTCACCAATCAGGTCCGCTGGGCAACCGTATGGTCCTTATCTCCTCTCGGTGTTTCATGCAGAGATGTCCTCTTGAATTACATTGGGTCTAGACAGGATGGCGCAACAGTTACCAGGGCACATGTTGCATGTAGTGTGTCTCCAAACGGATGAGGTATATATCTCAGAGGTGGAACTTCCCTGGTTCAGTGATGCAGGGTTGTAAACTCGGCTCCAAGAGATCAGACCTAAAAGCAGCTCTTGTGGCATGACATTCAGCATTGTGCACCTTATCTAGAGGGCACATCTTGGTTGTCTGGTTTCACCGATATAAAAAATCTAGCCTCCTGTGAGGTGGGCTCGAAATCAGTGCATCATTTCTCCTGAGAGGCCAGACAAGAAAGAAAGAAAGTATTAAAGTTTCCAGAAGACCAAAAAGGGTCTATGAGACTGAAAGAAACTGATACAATGAAACACTTAATGGGCATCAACACCCAAGACAAATACAAAATACATAACCAAATCCATAACCCTGCCCATGATGGCATCGGTACATAGAAGGGAAAAAACTCTGAGTGGAGCGAACAAGTGCCACAGTTACTACTGTGGGTCGTATATTGGGTCTAGTAAACATGGAAGCAAGGTCCCCAAGTGTGATTTGTGCCTTAGTGCGCAGTCTCTGTCTCTGGCTCGGGTCCTTGTGACCGCCGTCTCTGTGAGTCTGCTGGACAGTACTGTCTGGCTGGAAAAACTGGTGGGGTTTGGATGTATTCCATGATCTCCCCTACGTGCTCTGAGTAGACGTTCCCTAAGTTGTATGGCCTCAAGAATGAATGCTGCCAAATACCTTACGGTCTGGGTAAGACAGGAAACTGGGCAGGGTTTGAAAAGACAGTGGTATCGACCTCTGATCCTGTAATATACCAAGCACTTGAAAGCAAAATGCTCCTCTGACTCGATCTCCTGGGAGTCGCACGGGGCTCTATCTAGGTATGCCCTCCGCTCGATTACCGTCTCTACGGAGGCGGTGTGATGAGACCCGAAACTGCCCGATTGAGATCCTCATGGAGTGGGAGAGGTGGATCCGTGTGTAATCTGGTGGGTCGATGAAGCCTCCTTTGAGATCCGTAGGCAATGGTCTTTGTAAAAGATGAGCTTCACAGGGAACTCATCGGGTGCCAACCAAGTCCGAAAAGTGTGTAACTGTAGTAGATCTCCTTGGATGACCTCGTTCACGTCGTGATATGTGAGCGGGATAGAGGGGGCCTCAACATTGTACTCATGGGGGTAGCCTGTCTATATTGAGCCCAAGGCTCTCAAACCATCTGCTAGCACGGGCATACCAACACCTCTGGTCCCCCTCTGCTCCTAGTGTCATGGAGGAGTGCAAAGCCAACCAAGGAAGCCTTGGTCGCCTTGAGGTGCAAGATCCATACTGCCTAATGCGGAAGAGATATGCAATGACCTTGAATACTGCATAGCTGAAGTGGGGATGCCCCGAACTTAGCCAAAAGTATATGATGTGTAACGGAAGGCTTACTGCGGATCATCACTACACCATCAATGACACACACTACCTATCACGACATACACTTTGAACACACACTCATGCCCGTATACTCCGCTCGCCTCGCTGCCTTTGCTTAGAGACAGACACCACGACTGCTCTTAGAGGATCAGGACGCCTTGATCACATGATCTCTCCATGAGGCTTGCCTGCATACTTTCCCACACACCACTCGATCCACATGCTCGGAGTGCAGCATGACTGCTAAATGAGCAAACTTTCTCGAGTTCCTTCATTTCCCTGAACTTTTCCAGCCATAAAATCGTGCTATACTTAGCGTAGACGTGGGAATGCTCATAAGCTACAAAATAAAGACAGACAAGGAACATGATGGGTAGGATGACGTCCCTATTCAAACATCTAAATTTCACTATGCTATAGAAGATGAGGGTTTGCTCTCATGTAGCAAAGATGGCAGAGGCTCTAAAATTCATGCTTATTGTTGCCTTGTTTCGCGATGCTTTTCATCTCCTAAATCATTGGCAAGGTATAGCAGAACCATGAACATCCCCTCGTGGGAATGTTCTCTGATTAGACACTGGTCTCAGATGGGATAGTCGGGTGGTAGAGAAGGCTGGTTGCGAGAGAGAGTACTAATTCCTAAAGGACACCAAAGTACCCTGCAATAGCTGGTATGACGACGAGTGTAAGGCTTTATGCTGACAACTCCAACTTGAAACCAAGCATCATCTTTTAGGAGAGGCAAAGGTGATACGTGAGTACTGCCACCTGATTCGCTAGAAGAAGCAGGCTTTCATCTGCTGGAACAAAGAGGAGTTACTAAACATTTTGTACAGTAACAACTCTAAAGACTTCCGGTGGAGGTTCCTTGAGTGAAGAGCCCTGAATTTTCAATTCAGAAATATGACCATTGACTCTTGAATCTTCATTGATGTGTTGTTTATTTTATAATTTAGAATTTGGTAATATGTTTCAAATTTCGAGTTCGAAGTGACAAATCAAATGTCTCCGCACTATGTTTCGTGAGTTTTTTCCAAATATTGAAGTTCTGGTGGTAATCATTATATATATATATATATATATATATAGTGCTCGAAACATTTTTACAGACATTTCGGGATGACCCTGAGACGTTTCTTAAACCCTAAAACCTGTTTCTAAACTCCTTGACTACTATGTCCTTTATGCATTAGAAGAAGGGAGTGCCTCTTACATGGGCTGAAAAAGATTGCAGCATTTGCAATGCTGAAAGAAAAGCTTACTTCGGATCCAATGTTGATCTTGCCAGATCTCCGAAAAGCTTTTGCTGTCTAGTGCGACGCATGTGGAAAAAATGACATTGGTGTAGTTATCATGCAGGATGGACGCCTTGTTGCCTATGAGAGTAGGACTTTGCAGGATGCTGAACGACTTTGCAGATTTATGAGAAAGAGTTGTTGGTTGTGGTTCATGCTCTTTCTACATGGAAACATTACTTGCTTGGGGCTGATTTCACTGTGCAGATAGATCACCAATCCTTGAGATATCTCCTCACTGAGTCTAAGTTGTCTGAGAAGCATATGCGTTGGGTCGATTTCTTATCCATGTGCCACTTTGAGATAGTGCATGTTGTGCGCGAAAAGAATGTTGTGGCTGATGCATTGTCGAGAAACCCCAAGTTTCAGCAATATCCATTACATACCATCATGAATTGGATGCAATGAAGGACACTATGCACAGGACGAGGATTTTGCAAGGATCTATGATCAGTTGTCTAATGGCCAGCGTCATGAGCATTATACTCTCAGAGATTGCTTTCTTTTGATGCATGGTCGCGTGTGTCACAAAGCAATTGACACTATGCATAGGACGAGGATTTTGCAAGGATCTATGATCAGTTGTCTAATGGCCAGCATCATGAGCATTATACTCTCAGAGATTGCTTTCTTTTGATGCATGGTCGCCTTTGTGTCACAAAGCAGTTGAGGCCTAGGATTTTGATAGAGAGTCATGCTCCACCTTATGCAGGGCATAGAGACATTGATGCCACAATGAAGGTGATTGAGCTTTTCTTGTATTAGCCAGCTTTGAGACGAGATGTAGAAGCTTTTGTTAGGACATGCATTATTTGTAAGAAGGTCAAGTTTGACCGACTGAAGGCTCTTGAATTGTTACATTTGTTGCATTACCATTTGGTACTTCTTGCAATAATCTTTATTAGAATTGACTTCGGTCAAAGAATGTTGACTTTGGTTAACTAAGAATAAGTTTTATTGTTTTACTTTTGCTTTGTATTGGTAAAAGAGAAGTGTGGGGATGCCCACAAGGGACAAGGGTTAGTCCAAGAACTAGGAAAGCATGCATTTCGCTAACCTTTAATGGGTTAAAGTGTTAAAGTTTGTGTAGGACTTGGAAGAGTGCTAAAAGTCTCAAAACGATAGAGCAAGTGGCAGAAAGAAGGTCCCACAAGGCAAAAGCACCCGGGAGATGGAGCCATTAAAGAAAGGCTCACGGGGTTCTAGAAAGGATGTGGAAGCTGCCCCAAAGCGGGTAAAAGCAAGAAAGCTCAGTTCAGCTTTAGAAAAGAAGGTCTAGCTTTTAGCTACACCGAGTCTATAAAAGAAGGGGGCCTTAGAGCTCCTAGATGCATTCAAGATTATACTCAGCTTCTTGATCTTCTCAGAGTGAGTTCTACAAAGTTATTTTCTATTGCAATAAAGACCTCGGGGGGGGGGCCAACCCTTATTTCTGGCCCCTAGTGTGGTGTGTTGTCTTCATTCTCCCTCCCAACACTTTTCTTTTGCAACGAATTCCTCTTATTGTACTTCCACGCCTTCCTAGATGATTGTACGGATGATTCCAGCCTCATAAATTCCGGCTTTTCACACGTGCGAGCTGTCAAAAGGAGAGGGTTTACTGTGAAGTCTGTTCCTGTCATCAGAGAGCTGTCTAACTGCTGCGATTAGGGTTTTGCAGCCTTCCCGAGTGGCTGGACACTGCAAATTGATCTAGGAGGCCCTGGACCCTGCTGGGAACTGTTATTCAGCCAATTGGAAGCCAACTTTCTATAGCGAATTCGATTTTCAGCTTATCAAAGTGTGCCAGGGGTGCTGCAATTGGTTCTAGATTTATTGAAGAGAGAGTTCCCGAGGTCTCCAGATCGTATTTCATGTTGCCTATTCCGGGAGAGCATTGCTATGGATTATGATATGCAGGTTCAGTAAGCTGTTCATGCAGAACATCTTCAAGTACCATGGTATGCCTTAGTCTATCATTAGTGACAAAGGTCCACGTATGGCGAGTTTGTTTTGGAGAGGGCTTTTGGAGAATATGGGCACTATCTAGATGGGCAGTCAGAAGAGGCTATTTTCACTGTGCTTGATCTTTTAAAATGCTGTGTGTCTGATCATAAGACACAATGGGAACAATATTTATCTTTGGTGGAGTTTGCTTATAATAAGCCCGTGCATATTTCCACAGGTAAAGCTCCATTTGAGATTGTGAAGGAGGGAAGAAAGTCCCACCCATTTTGCATACACAGGATGAGATTTTTTAGGCTGATAAGTATGTCAAGAACATGGATGTAGCTTATGTGTCCAGATCGTGTGCCTTGGCGGAGTAAAGAACGTCTCTTTTTTCCTTAAAGTGGCTGGCCAACCTGGTCTTAGAGTCTCTCTCTCTCTCTCTCTCTCTCTCTCTTCGTTGCGGGCTGCCGTTCATGACGGCGGACCTGTTTTGGTACCATATTGAAATTCGTAGGAGGGCAGCTAGGGAAAGCTTTAGGGACAGGTAAGGAGGCGGCTTTGAGGAAAGATGTTCGACGGAGATGATGAGTAGGCCCTGCTTGCTTTGGGTCTTAGTAGAGATACTTTAGCCATGGATTTCGCTACCCTTTCTAGGATGTTGGAAATGGGTTGGCAGTATGGCTTCGAGTACCTTGCTCAATATATATCTATGAGAAACTAACCAGCTAGAGTCAAGGTGTAATCTGGACTAAGTTTTTCAGTCCTCTCTTTCTCTAAAGTTTGATACAGGTCATGTCAGCCTTCTATAATATTTTAAAGGAGGGAGAGAAGATAGAATAATGTCTAATGATTTGATGGGATCTAGTTGTAAATAGATCCATAGGTCCAATGTGGATTTGGCCTAAATCACGTAATGAATCCCATGCTAAAACATACGGATGGATGGTTTGTAGTTGTATGGGACACTATTGACGTTGTCGGTGGATGCATCATAATTCTAGAGAGTTGGAATTATACCAATGGGCCCTTGATAATTGATGGTACAGGATTTTGAGATGACGAATGAATATTCTTCAAATCGATTGCTATTTGGAGTTAGCCTCGTGAATTGTGTTATCCAAATTGGGTTGATCATTTGACATTTGTGGATATCCCTGAAGAGGTGATTCCACGAGTATGGCTGAATTAGGGTAAGGAAGGTTGGAGCTAGCATGGATGGGAGCTGACCCATGAAAGGTAAAGCTAAAGCAAGCTATTTTTGAAAGCATGGCTTAAAGACCTTTGTGGAAAGTAAAGCTGCTTTATGCATGAAGCTTAAAGCCAGGACTATCTGCTAAAGATAGGCTTATAGGACTTTGTATTGCATCATCCTAGAGTTGGATGTATCATGTGGGCATAGAGTTGTTGGCCTAGGAGTTGTAACTAGGGGAAGGGTCATGTGTTATGGGATGCATCATTTGACTCTAACGTTGGGAAGCTCTCGTGGTGTTTCAGACATCAAGCTCAAGGGTGGCTTGAAGTACTGAGCCTAGAGTTGGAACCTGCGTGACTATTGAGTCGTGGTAGTGATAGCCCTTGTAATTCTGCGTCAAATGCACCTCTGTTGCATACACTTTCCAAGCTTGGATCGCATACCTCCTATCATTGTTTTGTCCCCCTTCCTTTGTCGACCTTAACACCAGCTTCTCAAACCCCATCGAGCTGCTAGCTCAGCCCTAGGGGGTTCCTATCTATGTATGAGGTTTAGCATACAATTCTTGCTCGAAGTGATTACTGTATTGGTGAACAACACACGCAACCGAATGGTATGATCAAGTGTTGAGCTAGTTTCAAAACAAGAGGAAGGAGTCCTTATAGCGACATCAAAAGTCGAGTATTACGACCAAGTATCGAAATGCAGACTTATCTAACTGTACCTATAGCCGAGCGGTGCGACCCTGTGCAAAGAGGTAAGCACCATACAAATGCATGGCCCAAAAGAGAGCTCAAATATTACATGACAAATCAAGCGATCGACGTATTGTGCTGAAAGGCCAAATACGATACTACGTCGATACCAAATAGTCACACGCGCGCGTGCACACACACACATGTATAACTAACAAAAGAAATTAAAAGTAAATATATGCAAATTCTATCAGGGGGGAAGGCGTATTTATTAGCATTTGCAAAAAGCCAGAGTGCCTAGTGTTCTTGAAAATTGTGGTAGAAGGAGATAATCTCTGTGTGACATTGCCAGGAGCCGATCAAGTGTCATGGTGGTTTTGAAGCAATGGTGCTTCCCTTGGTTTGCTAGGTTTGTGTGTATCGAGAAGCTGGCTAGCGTCGTGTAGTACCTTCACACCGTAGCAACTATTGTGTTCAAGAGTCTCTTGGTCTAGCGAACAAGGGTGTCGAGCACAGGCTCTGCCTATGAATCTCTAGAATGCCCTTCTTGTGTTATGCTCTAGCCGAGATAGCATGACCTCGGAAAGGTTGGTGGGCATTTTCCCTTAGATGACCGACTTCTGTAATATTTTATGTGCGTAAATAAAATGATCAAGGGAAGTAACTGCCAAGGTCCTAGGTAAGGGTGTATTGGCATCGACTAGGTGGTTCTAAGTGCTCAGGCCTAGGTGCACCTAAATGTGTAAAAATGCCAAGGGGCAAATGTTTTTAATTGTACCCCAAGAGAGGGGTAAATGGTGTACCAAGCTAAAGGTCTAAAATGTTGACATGTGGCAGGAGGGAACCATCTAGGGAATTGTGGGCTTGTGGATAAGCATGAAGGAATGAAATTACGTATCTTTGTGTGCATGCAATCCATGAGAGAGACTGGGAGGAAAAATACGATACCAGCGCCTGTGATTTTATCTTACCCGTGATTGACGAAACGAAAAAGAGAGATTTCAGAATTTGCCTTGCCTGTGAATCGACGAGACACAAGAGAGATTAGATGAGGATCGTATCATTTGGTATCAGAGCGAGTTTGCTGAGAAGTGACGAATAGAGTCTCGTAAGGTCTGTCTCTACACAACCTGAGGTGACAGGTGAAAGATAAGTCTCAAGTGATGGGTGACAGGTGGGCAAGGCGAGCGGAATGCATTGGCGGCTGATCTATTGAGTGCAATTCTTCGAGCCCATCGTCATCCTTCAGGCGATGATCACAGAGCTGAAAGGGTAGACCTCCAATCTACAAAGCTTGCAAAAATGGCGAAGGGCGTGTGACGACGAACGACGTGGGCTGAGGCTGATCCGAAAGAGAGAAGCGAATAGCTAGTTGCCTTTTTGGATCTGGGCTTTCCATCGCAGAGGCTGCACATTTCCCATTGAAAGTTCGAATAGTAGTGGCAGGAAGGCAAGAAAAAGATTTGGTGTCGTCCAAGCAGTGGGGTGCTTCATCGTGCGGCATATACTCCGAGCTTCGAGGCAATGATTTTGGAAAGCAATAGCCAGGGGCAATTGAACTTGGGGCAGACCTCTGATGCAGTGCAAAACGATCGCTCGCGAATCTAGGGCAAAATCATGTGAGGCAGCGAAGGTCTAAAAGTTATCGTTCATTGGAGCAGTAGGAACTCAGGTTAGCTGAAGGGACTCGAATTACGTGGAGCTTCTAGGGGGCAAATTTTCCTTTTGTATAAAATTTTAGTTTCCAGTTTGAAGTCGATTTATTCCTGTACAGCAGAGGGAAATTCGAAGTGAAAGAAAAACAAACTATGTCCCCTTTTGAAAGAATGGAGGCAGAGGGACAAGATTCTAGGGTAAATCTTGGTGAATCTAGAGCGCGATCTACGCAAGAAGTGTCCCATCACACAACGCCTGCTCTAGTGGGTAGGATTTCTGTATTAGAAGATGCCTTACAACAGATCATGAACCAGCAGCTTCAAGTGAACGCTGGTCAAAATGAAATTAGAGAGATGGTGCAAGCCTTGTCGGCTAGACCATCTAGAAATGAAAAGGGCAAAGCTCCAGCAGAGCCAGAGCCCAATACACACTCGTCGGAATGTGCGAAGGCCAAGGTACCTAATATTGCTAATTATAGACAGGAAAAGTACGCTGGTCGGATGACCGAGCGTAGTTTTGATGTGATCGAGGTTTGGTTACACAAGTGGGAAGAAGCCTTCGCCATTTGTGAAATCAGATCTGATCTAAAGAAAATCCGTGAGACCACTCACCTGTTTATTGAGGCAGCGGATAGGTGGTGGATAAAGCAACAGAAAGATCAGGTTGCCCCTACCACCTGGGAAGGGTTTAAGGCTGAATTTAAGAAACACTTTCTTCCATCTGACGAAGAGTCCCGAGCTTGGGATGCTTATAGAAACCTTCGCCAGAGGAATTTGTTGGTGGCAGAGTACATTGACAAGTTCAGGGAATGTGTTATGAAAATAACAGACCCTCTCCCTATGTCGGTTCAGTTGAAAGACTATATCTATGGACTGAACGACAAGATTAAAATGGAAGTTCGGGCTAAATATGTGACTACATTAGATGAATCTATTGCAGTAGCCTTGAACTATGAGGATGCCATAGGCAGATCTAGTGGGTTTGTGCAAGCAGGGACTCAGCACGAGTACCCGAGAAAAGGGGGATTTCAGAGGAAATGGACTTCAAAGACAAGTGTCTCGCAGCCAAGTGGCCAAACCAAGCAGGTGAAGCCGGTTAAGGGACAAGCAAAGACAAGTACCACCGTTGGAGTGAAAAGAAAAGTAACTCCAATGGCAGCCCGTGCTTAGTCAAAGTCCTCGTTGACCCCTGAGCAAAAAGAAAAGGCTAGAAAAGAAGGATTGTGCTTCGGCTGCCTTCAGCGACATCAGTGGAAAGATTGTCCACTAAACAAAGACCGTCGCACGGCCAATATGATAATATCTGAATGCGACGCGGAAATGCAGGAGAGTCCCAATGCGAAACATATGCAGATGCAATTAGCGGGACCTTCTTAGAGGTTAGTACCTGTGTTGTTAAGTGTGTCTGTTACTAAGTTAGTAAGCGGTGCACTTGATAACATCCTTTCAAAGCCCGTAGCAACGGGGTTCACGGTTTTCGATGAGCCCGAGTTGATTAAAATGAAAGAGCAAGTAGCCAATCATGATGTGATTGTGTTGTTGGACTCAGCGTCAACGCATAATGTAATTAACTCGAAGCTTATTAGGAGGCTCAAGTTGAAAACTAGTCCGTCTGACTATGCTTATACGGTCACGATGGCGGACGGAAGTTCAACTGAAGTATGGGACCAAAGGGTTACCGAGTTGGAACTTCGAATACAGGACTATATTGAGAAGCTGGACTTTGAATTGACCAAGCTAGCTCATGTAGATATAGCCCTAGGCATGGCTTGGCATTTTTGGAAAAATCCAGCCATTGATTGGAAAAAGCATATTTACCAGTTCAAGATGAACGGGGTAGAATATGTTTTGCGAGGTGAAAAGGATCTACCTCGAGGACCATTGATTTCAGCCATGGAAATTCGGAAGACTCTGAAAGAGTTTTTGTGTCTGTGTATAGCATCGGTA
Source organism: Dipteris shenzhenensis (assembly GCF_047967505.1). Classification (NCBI taxonomy): domain Eukaryota; kingdom Viridiplantae; phylum Streptophyta; class Polypodiopsida; order Gleicheniales; family Dipteridaceae; genus Dipteris; species Dipteris shenzhenensis. Next base: position 3,974,472 of record NC_141607.1, on the reverse strand, counting down.
GAGTCGATTGATGATGCATCGGCTAGCACTGAGGCTACCCAAGATGGGGAAATGGCCGAGTTGGCTAAAGAGATATCAGAGTTCTCTGATTGTTTTAGGGATGAGTTACCTTATGGGTTACCTCTAGAGCGGAATGTTCAGCATAAAATTGAGCTTATCTCGGGGGCAGAACCTGTAAATAGACCTCCCTATAGATTAAGCTTTACAGAAGAAGTTGAGGTGCGAAGACAACTAGAAGAATACCTCAAGCTGGGGCAGATCTAACCCAGTTTTTCACCTTTTGCTTTCCCAGTGATATTAAAGAGAAGAAAGATGATAACTTTTCTACGCACATGGGGATAGACCTAAGGCAACGACCAACGGGATAGAGCTAAAGCAATGAACAATGGGATATCAGGTCCTCTATATAGATTACAGAGCATTGAATAATATTACTATTAAGAACAGGTATCCGATTGCTCGGATCGATGATTTGCTAGATGCATTGCATGGGGCCGTAATTTTCAGTAAGATAGATCTTAAGTGTGGCTACCATCAGATCTGTATTAGAGCCGAGGATGTGCATAAAACCGCTTTTAGAAGCAGGTTTGGTCATTATGAGTTTTTGGTAATGCCCTTTGGACTTACCAATGCTCCAGCTACATTCGTCATGCTTATGAACGATTTACTACGTCCGTATATCGGAAAGTTTGTAGTACATTTTATTGACGATATTCTAGTATTCAGTAAAAGTATTACTGAGCATCATGCAGGAGTTTAATTTGACGATTCGGTACTGAAGAGGGAAGGATAATAAAGTTGCTAATGCGTTGTCATGCATTATGCATAACATGAGTTTCACGGTGTTAGAGAGTGCTCTAATGACGGAGATTAGAGAAACTCAAAAGGTGGACGAGTTCGTCCAGAGCCTTTGACCTAAGGCTCATGTGTTAAAACCTGGGGAAAAGGAGGGCATCCAGAAAAGGCCAAACTTATGCAATATATGCCATAAGGGATGATATGCTGAAAAGGAATGGCAAGGTAGTAGTACCTGATCAGAATGACGATCTCAGGCAGAGAGTCATTCGACAATGCCATGATAGCCCATGTGCGGGACATCCAGGAGCCGAGAAGACATATGATCTCGTGAAGCGAGATTTCTTTTGGCCAAAGATGAAAAAGCATATTCATGAATATATGACACGTTGTTTTTCGTGTCAGGTAAGTAAGGCAGAGCAGGTGAAGCCATCCGGACTTTTACAACCCTTGGAGATACCACTAAGTAAGTGGGAGAGCATTTCCATGGACTTTATTGTAGGTCTGTCTACGACACTCTATCCTTGTGGTGGTTGATCGTCTTACCAAGATGGCTCACTTCATTCCAACTAGAGAGTCTGTTAGTTCTTCGCAAGTGGCGGATTTGTTTATTAGACATATATTTCGTCTACATGGATTACCCTGATCCATAGTGTCAGACAGAGATGCCAAATTTACCGGTCATTTTTGGACCGCGGTATTTGAGACACTAAGGATTGAGTTGGGAATGAGTAGTGGGGATCATCCAGAAACGGATGGTCAGACAGAAAGAATCAACCAAATTTTAGAGGATATGCTTAGAGCATATGTGGCATTGAGGCAACATACACGGGACAAGTGGTTGCCATTGTTGGAGTTTGCCTACAATGATAGAAAACATTCCTCTACAGGGTTCAGTCTGTTTGAACTGAACTATGGTTATAGACCAGCGAATCCAACTATAGTTGGAATACCTCAGAAAGTGCCTAGTGCCGCGAACTTTGTAGTTCAGATGCGGGAGATGCTAGCACTTGCGAGAGCTAACATTCGCGAAGCTATGGATAGAGCTAAGGCGTATGCGGATGAAAACCGATCCGCTAGAGAATTTAAGAATGGAGAAAAAGTTTTTCTCAGAGTTCCTTCACACTCTAAGTCTTTGACTACAGGAGAGTGTGCTAAGTTATCACCTCGATATTGTGGGCCATGGTCAATTCTAAAAAGAATAGGCAAGGTAGCCTATAAATTAGAATTACCACAAGGGTGTAAGGTGCACCCAGTGTTTCATGTTTCTTGTTTAAAGAAATTTTTGCATACAGGTGACTCATTAATCGAAGGTGTTGTTTTGTTTCAGGAGATGGAGGATAATGCAAGACGCAAACCAACAAGAATCTTGGACCGAGGAACAATACAAGTGCGCAATCAGAAGATAGGTTGCATGGCATGGTCTACCTCTATCAGAAGCTACCTGGGAATCCGTATACTAGTTACGGAGAGTGTTTCTAGATTTCATCATCGAGGACGCTGATGCTTGAAGAGGGGAGGAATGTTATGCTCTAGCCGAGATAGCATGACCTCGGAAAGGTCGGTGGGCATTTTCCCTTAGATGACCGACTTCCGTAATATTTTATGTGCGTAAGTAAAATGGTCAAGGGAAGTAACTGCCAAGGTCCTAGGTGAGGGTGTATTGGCATCAACTAGGTGGTTCTAAGTGCTCAGGCCTAGGTGCACCTAAATGTGTAAAAATGCCAAGGAGCAAATGTTTTTAATTGTACCCCAAGAGAGGGATAAATGGTGTACCAAGCTAAAGGTCTAAAATGTTGACATGTGGCAGGAGGGAATCATCTAGGGAATTGTGGGCTTGTGGATAAGCATGAAGGAATGAAATTACATATCTTTGTGTGCATGCAATCCATGAGAGAGGCTGCGAGGAAAAATACGATGCCAACGCCAATGATTTTGTCTTACCCGTGATTGACGAAACGAAAAAGAGAGATTTGAGATTTTGCCTTGCCTGTGAATCGACGAGACACAAGAGAGATTAGATGAGGATCGTATCATCTTGTGTGGGCTTGTTCTAGAAGAAGCTTGTGATCCTTTGCTAATCAGACTCGCGTTTGGTTTCTTGTCTCATTAGTTGATCCCTATGCCTGGTTACGCCAAGAAAAGTAGGACTGCACACTGTTGATCGTGGCAATTAATGATTTGCAAATTGCCTCATGCTGAGGACATGCTGAGTAATTATGTAGTGGTCGCCTGTTGTTGGGAAGCCTGTGTAGCTATACGTCTCATGAGCCTATATCCGTGTCTGGTGATCTCAAATGCAAAATAATAGTGCAATGCTGGTTCATGTAATTAGCCGAGTACGCATGCCCCACAATAGAAACTATGTCAGACACGTAAGAAACTTTGTGAGTATAATTGATTATACACTTGCCATAGATTTTTTCTGATGACCCGATGGATGTTTGCTATGTCAGGTGTAAGATTAGGTATTCAAAGAGTATGGTTTGGGGGGAGAGGGGGGGGGGGCGGGGGGGGGGGGGGATGGTCGATGGACATGCCATGTGAGCTGCATGGACAATGTGGGAGCCCTCCATGGTAATCTGAGTCCACCCTTGTCGGTTTGGCCACTCTATCTAGCCTTGTCTAGGTACGTGATGATTTGGTATGAGGCATCTCTGTGCAAGGATCGCTCTACTAGTATGATATCATGGGGTGTATCTGAGAAAGAAAAAAAGAAAGATCTATTAATGTTCACGGAAGACCTCATGTGTCTATGGAACAAACTATATACACCAAAAAGTGACTAACTACATCTTGGTAACCAGAGAATCGGGGGACAAAGCTCAGCTCATCTTGAGTTATTATAGGGCATAGCTACATTTTAGTATACATCATAAGTGAAGGGGCAAATTGATGTGTGTGTGTGCCTATGGGATTGGAGTCCTATGCAAGAAGTGTGTGAGTGTAGGTGTGCTAGAAGGTTCCAGTTAGTTGTGTAAGTTGGTGTGATGAGTGAGTGATCATAGGAGGTGATTGATTGAGATAATCAGGGAGATGATTGTGGATCTGGGATCTACCTACATGGAGGCAGTTGCCTATATATGTAACCACTCTATGAATAAACAAGAACAATTGTCTCATTGTTTCTACATGGAAATTACACGTGGTATTAGAGCCTCCTTGAATCCTCTTGGATTCCACTAAGATTCTACTAGATTCTTCATCTTCCCCAAATGAAGACTTTCTCTCCTTCTTTCCTTCCTGAATTTCCTTAGGCTTGTTCTCCACCTACAGGTCGTCATTTCTCTAGCCGTTTCTGCTGTAGCTTCCCCTCAGTAGGGCACACGTCCACCTTGAAGGAATTATGAAGTGAGTGCTCCTACAGCCCGTGCCGACAAGAGTCACAGTCCAGGCAATTTCTGCAAATGCGACCTGCTGGTGATATATTTTGGTGATTCCTCTCAGAGGAAGTCGGGTGACACCAAGAGCTATCCATAGGTCAAATCTGAAGGAAAATGGTCCAGTAATGGTGGCATACAGACGGAAAAAACAGTTGACTTTGGAGCTTCTGGCTATGGCGACCTGACGAGACATTTCGCCCAAGCTTGGTTATGGTTCTCCTCTAGTCCTATATCTTTCATTGTGCAACAAAAGCCCTCAAAGAGCTGTTCTCATCTGGTTGAATTTCATCCTTCAAGTTTACATGAACTCTGCAAGCATTTCTAGTATATTTTTGGAGTTTTTAATGCTACACTAAATGCTTGAGGAGTAAAACACTCAGTTCAGAGATTATTCCTCTAAAAATCAGTTCAAAGAATGTCATTTCAGTTTAGAGAATGTTTGTTCAGTTGGTGCTAATCTCTTGACAACATGCCAACCTCAAGTTCTTAAATCTCTTCCAAAATCAAGAAGACTACAAAGACCAAGTACAAGGTGAAAAAGACTCCAGTTAAGAGGTTGTGGGAGAAGCCAACTGGTTATGATTATGCCAAACAATTAGGTTTTTCAGAATTCTTATCTTGCAATTTGCATCTATATGGTGAAGGTGATTTTTTTGTTCAAAAAGATTGACCTTTTGTAAAGGGATTAGACACTGCCATTAATTTGGTAAGACCTTCCTAAATGGCTTCCAAATTGAAAATAGACAAGTTTGAAGGAGAGGGGTTCCACACTTGGCAAACAAAGCTGAAGTTTATTCTCATGAAAAAGGAAATATGGAAGGTAGCAAATGACAAAGAAACTAAACCTACAACTAGAGAAGGAGAAGCTTCATGGTTTGCAAAAGATGAAAAAGCTCTTGCTATAATTGCTCTTGGTTTGAGTGATTCCTTTATTCATCACATTGATAGATGTGAGACTGCTCATGCTGCATGGACTCATCTTGAGCATGTGTTTGGAGCACAGGGAAGATGCTCTAAGTATCTCATCTTGAGCATGTGTTTGGAGCACAGGGAAGATGCTCTAAGTATAGCTTGCTTATCAAGTTTTTTGACTTAAGATTGGATAGGGGGGAGTCCATCTCTTCACATCTAAATTCAATGAAGAGCATTTTGACACAGTTATCAGGCATCAAGTTTAATCTTGATGAAGATATTGTCATTGCCATCTTACTTAGAAGTCTCAATGAAGAATATGACACTATTGTAACCACACTCACCAATATTCCAGAGATAAGTTTGGTAGAAATTTAAACATCACTCTTGGAGGAGGAGAGAAAGATCAAACAAAGAAGTGATTACAAAGAAGGGGCATATTACAAGGAAGGGGTATATTTGGCCAGAAGCAACTTCAGCAACTTCAAGGGAAAGAGCAAAATGAAATGTAACTTTTGTGGCAAACCTGGACACTTTGAAAAGGAATGTTATGCCAAAAAGAGATGTTCAACCAATCTTGTTGAGGAAGCAGAAACTGAAGAAGAAGAAGAATCAGAGAATGTCAAAGCTCAAGCTCTCACTACTTACAACACCCAAGTCAAATCTGACAAGGGGAAGGATCGATATGTTTTCTGAGTTATGTGTGTATGATGTCAATAATGGTTCTCTGCCATGGATAGTCCATCCTTAAATGATTGTTAGTCTTTTCAGATTTTTTCTTGTTGGACTCATTAGGCTTTACATACATAGTCTGTGTCCATCTCCTAGTTGTAAACCAAGAATCCTATGAGTGAGTCACAGGTTGGGGCCATGAGTGTTGCCACATGATAGTGGGCAAGCCATGGAGCATCCCATGTACTATTGCTAAGGGATGAGGTCATCAATTTGTGAGGGGGAATGAAGGGGCAAATTGATGTGTGTGTGCCTATGTTATTGGAGTCCTATGCAAGAAGTGTGTGAGTGTAGGTGTGCTAGAAGGTTCCAGTTAGGTGTGTCGGTGTGATGAGTGAGTGATCATAGGAGGTGATTGATTGAGATAATCAGGGAGATGATTGTGGATTTGGGATCTACCTACATGGAGGCAGTTGCCTATATATGTAGCCACTCTATGAATAAACAAGAACAGTTGTGTCTCATTGTTTCTATATGGAATTACAATAAGGTGGCCTTTTTAAGACTGAGAGTCTTTGGGTTTGGATTTGAAGTCCCTAATCAATGCTTGCCCATCTTGATAAACTGCCCGTTTGCGGGCTTCCTTTACTTTGGTGAGCTCACTATTTCTTTGTTTGAGCTGGATCAGAGTGAGCTTCTCAGATATCCAAATCTTTGTACCCTTCAGCTTATGTGTTTTTCTGAGGATCTGAGCTCTTACTGCCCTCCCTCCAAAGTAGGCCTGTGCTTGTGTGCCATTTTGACTGGTGTTGTGTATATCATTTTTGTCCTATTCAACTTGTGGAACTTTGTTCTTAAGACATATGATTTTGTCATCTATATCTTTCTCCTCATCATCATGAAGGCAGCCATTTTCAGTCCCCCAATGTGTAAGATCATCTTATTGTGTGCTCTGGCTTCCTACTTTTTTACGTACATAAATGTATGCTCTATTGACTTTGTTGCTGGCATCAGCAGCGATTTCTTGCTTGATCGAGCTCACTTGATCAGTTTAGAACTCTTCTTAAATGTTGCAGTTCAAAAGCTGAAATAGTCATGCTCAAACAGACCATGTCGAGCGCAGAGAGAGAGAGAGAGAGAGAAGAAGAAGAAGAAGAAGAAGAATATATTATCGTCCTCTGAAGACCAAAACCGGCCTATGGGACCTGAGCAATACAATATCACAAGTACATGAAAGCTCCTCCCGAAGATGGGAGGGTGGAAAGAGAAACCACCTTCTAGGATTCAGGTGGATTCCTATGCTTGAAGAGCTTATACACAAATGTTCCTAAAGCTGAAGGTGACCCTTTATGCAGCAAATCAGCCAGTTTGTTATGTCCCTCAAGGAGGTGATTGAACTCTTCCCTAATGTGTGCATAGTGAGGGCATATCATTAACATGTGTTCTTCTGTTTCAACCATACCTTGATCACATAGTTGGCATATTCTACTCTCCCTTGGCATCTTTTTCCATCCCCCTGTTTCTATTTGCAGCTGGTGTGATCGGGTGCGAAGTGAGGCTAAAGCCCTCCGTTTATGCACTGCTATAGGTGTACATATGTACTTCTGCGTTGTTGTCTCCCTTCCTGTATAAATTGACCAATATTCGGGGTTGATATATGTGCGATAGTACTCAAATTTATCTTTGTTTTCTGCTGTTTGCCATTTCCTGTGTAGTGCATTCAGCAGGTCATAATGAAAAGCCTCTTCATCAATCTCCTCTGAAGAGTAGTTTAAATACTCTTCTACTTCCCACTTCTTGAACCATTTTTTTAGGTCCTGTGCCCATCCGGATGTCAAAATCTTGCCCTTGTTTGTCTTTTGAAGCTTCTGACTTTCATTCCATGCTCTCTTTGGTAGCCTTTCATTATCCATGCACTTGACCTTTGTGATGTATCTGAGTACTCTCTTCAGAGCATGTAGCTCTATGGGTATACATCCTGTCTCTAGGAGTAACAAAGAGTATGGTGTAGTAGCCTTGATGCCCAGGTGCCTCCTAATGAAAGACTTTTGCATTTTCTCTATCTCATTCCACGTTGATGGAGATATACTCCCACCCCATACCTCTACTCCGTAGAGTACTGTCTGTATCACATATGCCCCAAAGATCATATTTCGTACTTGCCACCTTCTCGTATTGCTATTGTTGCACTCATTTTCAAATTGGAAGTATTTTGCCCATCCTGCATCAAGTCTCCGTTGCACACAGCTGTTCCATCTATTATTGGCGGGGATTTCAATACCCAAGTATTTGAATGAGTGCACTGTCTCAATGGGTTGTCCTTTATATAAGATTTGGAGGGGGCTGCTTGGCTGTATAGTCTTGACTATCATGAGTTTAGTTTTGTTGACATTAATAGCCATCCCACTCTCTGCACAAAATATGCTGAAGATATCCATCATTTTTTGCATCTTACTTTCACTATCAGTGAAAACAACCACATCATCTGCGTAAAGAAGCAACCAAATCACGAGACCTGCTAGATGAGGGCTGTATAACTCATCTTTACATGCTTCTTCATTCACCAACTCCTCAAGTCTATCAATGCATAGGCCGAACAAAGTGGGTGAGAGCGGACATCCTTGTTTTACCCCCATATTACTATAGAACTCTTGTGACATCCCATCCTTACATTTTAGTTGACATTTTACTTTCTCATAAAGTCTAAAGACAGCAAACCTTATTTCCTCGGGCACCCCTATGCATTCCATTCTCTCCCATAGCACATCCCTAGGCACTGTATCAAATGCCTTCTTAAAGTCAATGAAACAACAGAAGAGTGGCTTCCCCTTGAGGCGGCTTTCCTCCATCAAAACTCGAAGAGTGACTAGGTGATCCACTGTACAGTGTTTTGGTCTGAAACCAGCTTGTCCCATTGCTCTTTTATTTTCTTTCTCTGCCCAAGCACTCAATTTTGCCTCTACTATTGTGCTATACAGTTTGGCTAGAGTGGAACATACCATAATTGTTCTGTAATTTGTTAATTGATTGCGGTCACCCCCTTTGTAGATTGGTTTGATCCAATTCTCTTGCCATTCTGTTGGGAAACCATTCATCAAAGCCTGATTTAGTGCCATTGCTATGTGCCTTTGCGTGTGCTCATTGGTCCACTTAATGAGTTCAGCCACTAGGTGTAGAGTGTCTGCTGCCTTTCCATTTACCATTTTCTTGAGGCCATCTTGTACATCTTTCAATGAGAAAAGACCCTGAGTATTACTGCTGAGAGGTATGCTCACCATGGGCCGAGCCTTGGGATGTGTGTAGAGCTGTTGAGCATATTCCAGCATCTGTGTTTCTGTAAAATCTCCCATAATGTCATTTGACCTTTGTTTAATTCCTTTCCATGCTCTTCTAGGATGCTTGATAAAATCAATTGCATCAGTCCATTCCTTGTTCACAATATGTGCACGTCTTTTTTTACGTGTAAGTGCATGGAGCTGTTTCTCAGCTGCTCTTTTCTCATCCCCCATTGGGATCCCCTTTAGTGCATTCCTAGCTGCCTTGCACTCAGCATCAAACCAAACATTGTATGGTAGCCCTTTCTTGCATTCTTTATTGCTCTTTTTGTACCCCAAAACTGACTTGGCTGTAGTGAGAATAGCATTTTTCAATTCTGTCCACCCAATTTTCTGTTTTCCCAGCAGACACGTCTCTAGAGTTTCAGCGTACTCCACCTTCTTTGCCTCATTTATATGATAGTTGCCTTCAACTGTTTTGCGCTCTTCTAAAGTTGCCTTGGCAAGTAATATATTAAGCTCCACATATAGTGGTGTGTGATCTGAATCAGGGGACTTTGAGCCAAGTGAGAAATTGTGAATGAGATGGCAAGCTTCCAAACCAATCAATGCATAGTCGATCACACTAGCCCCTCCACTGGCAGGGAAACAAGTAGGGGTATTTGATTTTGGGAAAAGGGCTGTGCCATTCACCACCAACATGTGCATTCCATTCATCAATTGCTCCAATGCCCTACCATGTGCATTCACTTCCTTATCCTTCGAGCATCTACACCAAATGGGGTCAATGTCTATCTCATGTTCCTTGATGTATTCTTGCTGAGTGGGATAGTGAAACTGTAGATCTCCTATCCGTGCATTGAAATCACCAATGAGCAAAACATTTCCTTTTTTGTTGAACATAGCTATATCCAAGCACAGGTCTCCAAGTGGCTGGGTTGGGTCAACCTCATGTCTTTGGTAGAAGGGAGATTCTCTATGAGGAATGTAGCACCCTGCAATGTAAAGTGGTGAGTGCATTCCTTTTACCATGATCCATATGAAGCGTTTGTGGATGTCATCTTTGGCTATGGAAATCATGTCTTGTATATGCTCCTTGTATATGCATGCTACCCCTCCTTGCCCTCGTAGGCCAACTTGCTTTTGCCAGATGGAGTGCACCACGTATCCATTAATTTTAGGAATTCTGCATATGTCCCTTTCCCAAGTCTCTGCGAGAAAAATAATGTCTGCATCATGCATAACTTCATTCAATCCAGCCCCTTTATGCCAAGGGAAACCTCTACAATTCCAAAACATGATCTTCAACTTCTTTTGGGTTCCATAGGCCGCGTGTTCCTAGAGGGCCTGTTCAGCTCCTTGCTCTTTTTTTTTGATTCGGGCCTCATACATACGTCTCCTTTCTTCTTGCTGCTTGGGGGTGCTTGAGAGAGAGAGAGAGAGAGAGAGAGAGAGAGAGAGGAGCAACATCTTGCCTCCATCTCTCATTCCACGTTCTCTTTAGATCTCTTCCTAAATGTTTTGCAGCTCAAAAGCTGAAACAGTCATGCTCAAACAGACCATGTTGAGCAGAGAGAGAGAGAGAGAGAGAGAGAGAGAGGTGTTATGTTCAAATGCAGATGTATTACACTTTATTTCCTTACATTTTGGAGTAACAGTAATAACTTCATTGGAACTTTGCATACTTGATTGCAGGTATAATCAGGCTGCCTTTTGCTATGAGGAGCTTCTCATGATGCAGACATCAAATGCATTATGGCACTTGCAATATGCCGAGGCAAGTGACTGGGTGACTATAGGAAGTCATTAGTGCTCTATATAGAAGATTTCGATTGAGTCATCAAAATCTCGATTCATCAAGTTAAATGGGAATAGACTCTCTAGAAGTTTGTTGTACATGTTCTATGAGAATAGCACCTTTCCTAAATCGGTCTCTATGATTTGCATCGGGGCCACCTTTTCACGAAAACCAAAGGTACTAGTTTTTTTTCATTTTTCAGGTGCAATATACAATTGGAGGCCTAGAGAACCTAAAAATCGCAAAAAAGTATTATGCGTCGGCCATCAAGCTCAGTGCTGGCAGAAATTTGCGTGCGTTGTATGGAGTATGCCTGGTAATTGTATTTTGGGTTTTATCTGTGATCATTTGGCATGCTTATAAAGTATGTGTGGATTACTTATATTGGTTGTGGGAAACTGGACAGTGTGCTTCTGCAATCAATCAAGCAAAGGGGCGAAATAAAGATGAGAAGGAGAGCTCAGACCTACAAGCGTTAGCTACATCAGTTATAATAAAGGAGTATAAGCTGAAATGTCCAAAGAAGGTTACCTTGGTAATGTCAGTTTTGGAGAAGCAAAAACCCTGAAATAATCTGTTTTGTCGACCAATAATATTATTGAATTTCACATGAAACTCTTATAGCAGTTGTGATCAGATGTTCACTGAGTAAATCAACTGCTGTAAGCCTGGGGAATTGCAGGTACTTATGGCCATTCTGTTCCTACATTTGCAAGTAGATTTGTCAGTTTTCTAGTGAAGCTTTATACATGGGCATGAGCCAAAGGATTGGTGGTTATTTCCTTCCATGCATCTTGGTATACATGGATTGAGCTGCATTAAGAGCGGATAATTTTAGCCATGTCAGTCGTGCCAACATGTTAAGTATTCAGCGAAGATCCCCTCTCTTGTCCTTTTCCTTATAGAGAAAAGGAAATTGTATCCACCTCCTGTCTTGAGGTGGCCTTTTGAATTGCAACTCCAAGCAAAAAGTTGAGACATCATAATCTATGTGGCATCATAGATGGCTAAATCATGATTTGTCTAGAGTCTTGCTCTGCTACTCCCAATGGGATGTTAGATTTGATAGTTCTCGAAGGGTTAAGCCTTAGGCCTGGGTTGTCTCGATTTTTATTTTTGCAATTGAAATGTTTATTACAGTTAAAAGAAAGCAAATCAAAGTACAAGGGGGGGGGGGAGATAATGACATATTTTTGATGTTTATGAGAACATTTGTAAGTTTGGAGGAGCGAAATGCCACTCATTCCTAAAATGATAAAATGAATATGAAACTCTGAGAAAAAATATGAATCTGGCTTAGATTTTGCAGGTCTTCAAGGGAGGGGGCGAGTGAGGGGAGGTGAGGGGGAATCATTTTGAATGTGTCAAGGTGACTTCTTTGGACCATGGAAGTGAGGAAGCATAGAACCAAGTACTAGCAGGTGACCGTTCTTTGTTCTGTCTCTGATGTTTTCTTATTCATTCAAGCTTCTAGTGAGCTCCAAACGATCCATTTGTAGAAAAATAACATGAGAGGATTAGCAGTGTCTTGATAATTTAAATGGCGTACTTCTAAATTTCAATATGAAAGTAAGGTTTAGCTTGTCCATCTTTGAGAAGAGATTTCAAAGGTAACTTTCTCAACCAATGCAGTGGTATTGCTCTATTTTGTCAATCTATCGTCTCTATGAAAGCAGTTTTTTTAACACATTTAGAGTGTACATTCTTTAAGGCTCAATTGAGCGAAGTGATGTATATAAAACTTTGATCTTGGTTGAATACAAATCTTGATTTTGTGGTCTAGCATTTCAATGTTACACTCAACTCTAATGGCACACAAAAAGGCTTCGGCATACAGTTATGTTCTAGTGTTCATTTCTCAACGTGCCTATTCGTCCCTTCACTAAGTGAAGCAATCGGACATGGACAACAGAACTTGTGATAAATAGCTTCCAATGTCTAGTGAAGCTTATTCAAGGCTTTTCAAGACAAAACTAACCTATACTAGACTCGACTCAGTTCTAGTGTTCATTTCTCAACCTGCCTATTCGTCCCTTAATTAATTGCAAGCAATCAGGGCATGGATAACATAACTTGTGATAAATAGCTTCCAGTGTGTAGTAAGCTTATTCAAGACTTTTTTAGACAAAAGTAAATTATACTAGAATCGACTCCGTTCTTGACAAACCTTTATCAAGGAAATTGGTATTCAGATCGATGTAGCACAAAACCTTGTTACACTAGGAAAAAACCATGCAGCTAAGAAGATTCAATATAATGGATGTTCACGATAAATTAAAACAATTTCATAGCATCAAAAAGTGTCTCTAGCCTCCCTTGCCTAAATGTCACATATCTCTTTACACAATTGTATGCTGGAAAAAAAACACAAAATGTGATAATAAGCAAGTATATACATTGTAGCTACGGTTTGAGATCTAGGTTTTTGGACTCAGATCAAGGGTTACAACAATTTGAATGTAAGGGTTCCTTCTCTAGATTTACAATATTGGGATCTAGATTGTGGAGTACCAATGTATTGCAAAGGAGTCCAGGATGATACAAGGGACTAGGTTATAAGGATTCTAAGATTGGCACAAAATTCTTCTTTCATCCTAGGGTAGTAAGTTTCCATTGCTGTATTCAACCATGAATGATGATTGTTGAAGGTGAACCAACTCACTTGCCACCATTCCAACAAATGCATAAAGTGATATTTCATATCCTAGAGCTCACCTACCATAATCCCAACAAATACATAAGTCAGTATTTCATCTATTTGTTTAAAAGAGAGCTTTCTAACTCCCAAGCATTATAAGAGAGAAAGGCGTTAGAGTTGAACTTAAACTTGTTTATATATAATGAAACATGCATGCATGTTTATCTCTACATCTAGGATGACAAAACCAATAAGAACCTTCAAAACGCTATGTGAGAATTTTGGTGGTTGCGATTCAAATGAGCGTCTCCTAGGCATCTATTATTTTGATGTGCAAAAATGTAAAAGACCAGCTTAACGGTACACAGAGCAACTCCATTTACATACAAAATTACCTTCAAGGAAAGTGATCCAACAATGTGCCTATCAGTTGCTTCACTACGTGCAAGCAAACAACTTTGGATAGCAAAACTTGTGACAATAGCTTTCAATCGTTTAGATAGGGTATGAGATTGAGACTATCATGACCATGGCTAGCTATGAAGATGTAGTAACAATGGAGCCACGACGTCTCTTTTGAAAAGAAAGTAATAAGTATTCTAATAATGCCAAGGTGATGCTTTGTTAACCTGGTGATACCATGTTTCAATAAAATTCTCAAAAGTTTTATACTTACAATCTAGCAATGAGCTCTTGTAATACACTAGAAATTCCAAAACACTCGGGGAGATAAAGCTTGTACATTATCATAAGACTCACAAAAATTAGCTCTAATCAATATCTATGTAGTCTTTGAACAAGCTATTCCAACAGTGATACATGAAACCTTGCATACACTTTTTCAGTGTTATTTAGATGTATGCTTTGTAAAAGGTCTTTGAAGTAATAGCTTCTATGGTAGTCATAAAATTGAAGTAAATTTTTTGGTAGCAATCATGTCTAAAGATTTTTACACCAGATAACAAATGATTAGTGAAGTAAACGGCCAAACTTAAGCATTGTGTGGGACAATATCATCCTAATCATGCATCCTAATCCCTTTGTGGTCTTAATGAATGCAACATCCTGATAGATTAAAGCATGCTTAAAGTTTGCATCATGCGGGTACTCCATGCAGGTACTCATGAGATATGGAGCACCCAAGTTGATTCCACGCCTTGTAAGATGGAATCTAGTAGAGAGTAACATTGAATCCATAGAGCTAGTTTTGAGGTCCAAGGCTAGAGCATAAAAGCACATGAGTCGAAGGGGAAGAATGTTGTTCACTTCAAGGATATTTGGTCAAGTGTGCAGTTCCATTCCATTCAGATTGAGTGTGGTGTTGCAAGACAAAAAATCTAGAGTCTTGACAAAATTATAGCCCTTGAAGCCATTGTCTCATGCATGCACACAGATTATCTATTATGCACTTTCAGTATGCAGGTTGTGTCTGTTTGTAAGTTGTTATGAGCCATGGCACCCTCAATACAGACAAAAGCATTTTGTCCACTGTGTAATTCTTCTCTGCCCATTCCTAACTATAAGCTAGCATGTGCCAACTTCCATATGTGTCTTCACATGCTTTTGCATTGTATTGTAGGACAGACAAGTATCAGGTTTGATGCTTTCTTTATTTCACTAGGGCACACTTTCTTCCCATAGGCAAGTAGCACCCACTATCAGGACTACACATAAGAATTGGCATGCTAAGAGAATGTCAGGGAAAAATTCTATCAACATTTGGTGATCACGATGGGACCTCTACAACAAGAATGGTGAGTGAGTGAGGCACTGGAAGACCACTACGCAATCTGATTTTTTAATACATAGATTGGCCATACTCATTGTTGGGATTTCCATTGGTTTGCACTCGTTGTGTGGTGGAGGATGTGTGGAGATTTTAAAATTGTGTCATAATTGGTGTATAGGCCAAGGAGTGCAAAAATGTTGTTGAAAGACTAGTGGCCAATTCAGCAATGCCAGATAGCAGAACATATGATGCCAACTGAATGACGCACATTGGAAAATGCAAGATGTATATAGTCCATTGTGTGGAACAATTGGAGCATGGTAGAACGGATTTGAATAGCCAATAAAATCAAGAATGACTAGATTGTCCTTGAAACCTAAGATTGGAGACGTAACACGAGCAACTTTGATGGTAGCACAAGAAGATCAAGCACCCGAAGGAGCTCTCGACTAGGGGAAAGTCCACATTGTAGTATGGACTATTTTATGAGACTGGGGTTCGAATACAATTGCATGGATACACTGATGCTGATTGGGTTGGTAGTATTTCTGATAGACGATCTACCAGTGGATATGTGTTCTCTTTTAGGAGTGCTATAGTCACTTGGAGCAGTAAGAAACAGCCTATAGTTGCCTTGTCGAGCACAGAGGCTGAGTACATGAGTGCAGCAATGGTTGCATGTGAGGTAGCTTGGTTGCGTAAGCTACTTTATGATATGCATCAGTCTACAGATGGGCCAGTTGTCATTTATTGTGACAACATGAGCAGTATACACTTGGCAAATAACCCAGTCTATCATGCTAGAACAAAGCATATTGAGGTGAATTATCACTATGTGTGGGAGAAGGTTCTAGTAGGTTTTATTGATTTAGTTTATGTCAGCACAGAGGATCAGGTAGCTGACATATTCACAAAGGCATTGGGTGCAGAGAAGCTGCACAAGTTCAGAGACCTGCTTGGTGTGCATGAATTGGGATTGAGCTCAAGGGGGGGTGTTGAGATATCGAGCTCCACTCGTGATATGCCAGGGTGACCGTTGTGCATTTATGTCACCGACTTGTTAGCTGCAGATGCGGTTGGTACACCGCCCATGAATAATAGGTGGATGACAGCTATCTTTATGTACTCTAGTTAGTGGCTCAGTTAGTATGCCACCTTAGTTAGCTGAGTTCGGTTTGAGACCCACATATAGGGTTCACCTATTCCTTTTGTACTTAGAGAGAGTTCTTTTGGCTTTCACAACTAAGAAGAGGAAAACTGTTTTCAGCCTCCACCTTTGTGTGTATTCCCCCATTGTGTATGTGAGAAAGCTGCAAGTGAGACTCCTTACTTCTCTCCCACTCTCTTCACATTTAACTGCTTACTAATGTCTCTTTCCTAGATTAGCCATATACCGGCTAACAACTCCCATCGCAAATGCAATGTTCGGTCTAGTAGCTATCATAAGATACATAAGACTCCCAACCACTGATGCATAAGGAACCTTGGCCATCATGGCCCTCTCATTCTCATCTGATTTGGGACTAATCACCTGACTTAGTTTCACATATGGAGGCAATGCGGTACTTACAGCCTTCCCTTCCTGCATATTGAAATGTTGCAATGCTTTTGTAACATACTCCTTCTGTGAAAGCCAAAGGAAATTTCTACTCTAATCACGTGTGATGTGCATACAAAAAATATGAACTACAGGTGCCAAATCCTTCATGTCAAAGGCCTCATGCAACTTGGCCTTCAATGCATCTAGCTCAAAGTGTTATTGCCAGCCAATAGCATATCATCCACATAAAGTGCCAGGAGGATCAAGCTATTATCCTTAGCCCTTTTAGTGTAGAGGCAATGATCAATCTCACTTCTTCTAAAACCCTGGGACCAAATGAAAGCATCAAACTTTTGATACCATTCTCTAGGCGCTTGCTTAAGACCATAGAGTCTCTTTTTCAGCTTGCAAAAATATTGCTCTTTGCCCTTTTCTTCAAAGCCTTCCGGCTGTACCATGTAAATTTCCTCATGCAAATCCCCATGCAAGAAAGATGTCTTGGTATCCATCTGCATAAGCTCCATATCCTCTGCTGGTGGCCATAAGTCCAAGTACATAACTAATTGTGGTCATCTTCACAAATGGAGAGATGATATCATTAAAGTCCACACCCTTCTCTTCCTTGAACCCTTTAGCAAACCAAACGGGCCTTGTACTTAGGCACATCATCACCTTTACCTTCATCTTGTAGACATATTTACATGGCAATGCTTTCTTTCCATGTGACAAAGAAACCAAGTTCCAAGTCTTATTCTTCATGAGTGAACTCATCTCTCATTGCATAGCTTACTCCCACTTACTCTAATCCTTGCACATCATAGCCTCTTTGAAGCAATAAAGCTCCCTGCAATCAATAATAAGCATCATATAGTCTACCCCTGGAACAAATCTCTTAGGCGGTCTAGACACTCTAGCTGATCTTATGAGGAGCATTTCAGCTTGCTGTCCTGCCTGCATATCAGCCACATTTGTCTCATCATTTCCACCAATAGATGATCCACCATCTGCCCTTCATTGTGTACCTATGGGAGTACCTGGTGGCACCATTTCTTGCACATTTGGTGCATGGACAACTTGTTTTCTATCAACATATGCGGGTGGATTCACATCCTGGAAAGGGATTCTCCTCATTTCCACATCCCTCATGGGTGTCTTATGCATCTTCTTCTCATTGAAGACCACATCATGACTTCATAGGATCATATTTGGTTTTGGATTCTAGAGATGATATCCCATCTCTCCACTTTCACCATAACCCAGAAAAATGCATTTCCTAGACTTAGGATCTAGCTTCTTCCGAAGCTCTTTTGGCACATGTGCATATGCCTCATACCCAAATATATGAAAATGAGAGTAAGAGGGCTTCTTGCTATGCTTTCTAGAAAAGGTGTTTTAGCATTGCAGGCATGCAAGCATGCAAGCATCTCACTTAATCCAGTTAAGAGTGTTTTCTGTGTTCGCTTGGTGTCTTACTTGGGCATGTGATTCCACAATATGGTATCCGGATGAAGCTAGGTAAAAATTGTGCTATTCATCATAAAATGCCACAACTAGTAAACTTGACTCAATTACGTTCTTTTGTGGTGTTTATCAATTTTTACAGGTGTTTTATAAAAGATTTGTGGCCAAGATTGCAGCTCCATATTGCAGCTCCATTATATGAATGAACTAAGAAGGATGTTGAGTTTAAATTGAATTTTGAGTTATTTGATGTATTTCATGACTTGAAAAGTCAAGCTGGAGCTAAACCCATTTTGAGGAAACCTCGATGGGATATCATTTTTCATATTAGCACAACTAGAAGGTAGATTGGATTGCTTGGTGTATTTTGCTAGTTGGTTGTTAACACCAATAGAATCTAACTATAGCACTATTGAGCGTGAAGCTCTAAGCATGATCTTTAGTGTGCAAAAATTGCATCACTATTTGCTTGGAACTCCATTTAATTTTTATGTGGACCATTAGGCTTTGCTTTATTTGATCAATAAGACTACCATTCAAGCACTACTTGTCCGTTGGATGCTTCTTTTATAGGAATTCAATTTCAAAATCATACATAAGCATGATAAAATGCATGTGGGGGCTGATTTCTTGTCTAGGCTACCTGCACCAGAAGAAACTCAAGGGGTCATCATTGAGCTTCTAGATGATGAGCTCTTTGCAGTTGATTGCTATGGAAATGAGTAGGCTGAACTCATGGACTATTTGTCCCAAAGAACATTTTTAGACTGTATGCCAAGAGACAAACACATGCAATTGGCCTTGAAGGCTTGGAAATTCATGTTGATTGGTGGGCATCTCTATTGTCAATGTGCAGATGGTGTTTTACATTAATGGGTTCCACCACATGAACGTGCTATGGTTGTGCATGAAGCTCACTCGAGTCCATCCAATGGATGATTCCAAGGTCAACTGATAGTTTGAGGTAGGATGATGGTCGGGAACCTTATTTAAGGATGCTCAGACAAAATGCATGTAGTGTGACATATGCCAACACACTGACTATCTTTTGTGCCATTACAACCTACTTGTCTTTTGGAAGCATTCCAAAGATCGGTTTGGACTTTGTTGGTCCTTTTAAGCCTACCAAGTTTACACAAAAAGCATATTGTGGTTGTCACTGATTAATGGACGGAAGCTAAAGCACTTTGAGAATTTAGCTTGGAGCATAGCCATTAAAAATAAAATAAAATCATATGCATCTATGGATGCCCAATACAACTCATCACTAATCAAGGCTCACACTTTGTGAATGAGGTCATGTAGTTATGAAAGATGAATTTAAGATTATGCATAGCATCTCTATAACATATTATGCCCTAGGCAATGGAGAAGCCAAATCTACAAAAAAACTCTCAATTTGATTTAGACCAAGATCGTACAATGTCATAAGAGTAATTGGGATGCTAAGCTATATGCTGTGCTATGGGCATGTAGAACTACATTCAAAGTTACCACAAACTTAACTCCATTCAAGATGGATTTTGGGCTAGAGGCTATTTGGTACCCTTAGAATTTGTGTTCTCATCTTTGAGTGGCTGCTAAACATCACTTAGTCTGAGGCAATCAAGTGGTGCGTACATCAGCTAGCCCACCTAGATGAACTGCATCTCCAAGTAGCCTAGTCACAGTAGGTGATTCAAAGGAGAAAGCCTGGCATATTGTGCCTAAAATTTGGAAAAGGAATGTTGGTGTTACTATATTATGCCAAACTAGGACCCCTCAAAACAGCTCTCAAATTGGGATGGAATGGGCCCTACAAGTTAACTGAAGTATTTTCTCATGGGACAGTACAGATTGATGATTTACAAGAAGGAAGAGTGTTTCCAGAGTTGTACAATGGGAGAAATGTAAAGCTACATGGAGTAGCAGATCGAGGCTCAGGTAGATCGAGACTCAAGTATAGGTCACAGGTCACTGGGTCAAAAGTGACTTGGTTTAGCCTTGTGTATCATCAACAATCATGCCAAAAAGCTATTTGGTTATAGTGGATGAAGTAATTCGAATATAGACATGGAAGATCAACAATTATAAGGGCATTAATTTTGGATTATCATACCAAAGATAGGGGTGTTTTACTGAATCATGTAGTCATTAAGGTGACAAGGCATCCATATATAGATATTGTTCATTGTCTACACTCAACTTCGAACATTTGTCTTCTTCATCAATTATAGTTGCATTCATCTCCTACTCTCTTGCTCTCTTTATTAATAGCCTTTGTTTTTTCTCCCATCTCCCTTTGTGTTTTCTTTGCCCTTGCTCACACCTGTCCCTACATCTATCTCTCTCTGTACCATCTTCCTACTCATGGAGGAATGCATAGGCCATACCATTCACTAGAAGCAACAGAGGTAGTCTTTACTCATCACTCCCCCTCATCCAATCATAGAGTTTAAAAAAGAGGTCCTCAATGAGATTTTGAAGACCAAATGAGGTCCTTAAGGAGATTCCATGGGCGGAAGTTTGGGATGAGGCCCTTGTAGAAGAGATTCTAGATTCTTATGACATGCACGATCACAACGTCATCATCCAAGGTGTGCATGTTCGACTGTCTACAACACTTTTGGGGAAGGTTTTCTAGTTGGTGACTTCAGAAACACTAGACACATTAACAGACAACAATAGGTGCGACGAGTACTTTGAGGTGGGTGGTTACTCATTGACAAAGTGTTACTTGATTAGCAAGTTCCCTGATGAGGTCCTTTGAATTTTTTGACATTTCCTCTTTGAGTTTATAGGGCTGAAGAAGAGCGTTAGATATGTGCCTTACTAGTACATTGCTTGAATTACTGCTACATTCAAAGATGCCCAAGAGGTAGATTGACTATCTACCTTTGATAGAGCATTTGAAATGCAATTTAAAGATGTCAGTTGAGGCTAGGCACACTCCAAACTTGGGCCACATCTCTGCATGTTACACCACATGATGATTCTAGGAGAGGTGCTGTGGCCAAACACCCTTTCTTGCACCTGGAAAAAAAGAGGCAGGACCATTTGGCACAAAGGAGAAAAGTGCCGAGGAGAAAGGTAGTGAGCAAGATGAGTCAAGGGATAAGGGAGATGAAGCTGTAGGCTCCCCTTCTTAATTGAAGGATTCTAAGTCACACAGCACTTCGTCTAACTCCAACGTCATGAGTAAGCATGATGAGGACATAGAAGGCTCCAAGAAACAAGAGAGCATGAGAATTTTGAAGAGCCCCAACAGAAGAAACACACAATAGGACCACAACCTAAGTAGCAGACTTCAAAGGAAGCGGTTGCCATAGCCTCATATAGTTTAGCCGCTCTACCCACACCTTCCAAAGTTCTCCGAGCTCTACCCCTAGCAGATACTTTTCCTCGCAACCCTATGTTACTTAAAGACAATCGTAAAGATAGGTATGCCACCATGACACAGTGGCATTGTCTAATGGAGAACATGGTCATGGCATCCTAGGCCCTTGATTCTTTAGCCAACCATTGGCTCCCTCCCCAGGTTCTAGATCATAATATTTTTCTACAAACGTAGTACACTGTATCGGGAGTAGTTGGTTGAGTTTTTCAAAAAGCACATGGCTGGCCTTTGGCAAGCATAAGCGACTAGACTACGCATTCATCTGTGAGACATGGGAATCTATCTCCATTGGGCAATGCTACAACATGACCAAATCTCAAGTTATTCAAAGTTGGTCGAGGCAGTCAAAGTTTATGTGTATTTTACAATAACACACATTCTTGCCTTTGAGTTTCTTGACATACTAGGGCTTACAATGCTCAAAGCTCCTTTTCCCAATCAAAAGGTCACATTATTAAGCCATAAACTTCAGATACAACTCCGTTCGAGTCACTCAACATGCAAGTTTTTTTTGGGGGGGAAATGAACGCTACGTTTTGTACATTAGTATGAGGAAAAAAAACATAGGCACATGCAAAAATTCAGTCTAATCAAGCTGATTAAACTAATCATGCTATTGGAAAACAAAATAATTTCACTACTACAAAAAACAAAATAATTTCAACCATCAGGCTGTTTGGGGCAGTCACATAACCAGTGTCTGACCTATATCAGTTTGGGTTCCAACCATTGTGGGCTGGTTTAGGACAATCACACCACTAGTTAAACTAATCAAGCTATTAGAAAACATAACAATTTCACTACTACAAAACAAAATAATTTCACATAGCTCGTTTAGGACAGTCACATAATTGGTGTTTAACCTATACCATCTCGATGATATATTGCTTTTCCAACCACCAGACTCGTTTAGGACAATCACTTGACTCGAACTAGCTCAAAAATTAAACAACTAAATGAAAATTACATCAACCAGCTAAATTATATATTGCTATTTCAACCAATATACTTGTTTTGGACGATCATATCTAAGTATGATGACCCAAACCACAGCCTAGAAATTAAACTAAACTAATTTAACCACTAGTAAAATAAACTAATTTAACTATTAAATTAACCACTAGTAAAATAAATTAACTACTAGCAAAATAAGCTAGTTTAACTATTAAGAAACACATGAATTTCAACTACCGAGATGGCCATCAATTATTTTAATTGTGAAATATGTTTCTGCTTATTTTTTGTTCAACCAATCAAGTTTAGGACAATCACATAACTCCTGTTTGAACTGAACCATCTTGGTGATATATTGCATGATGCTCCAATCGTCTATTAGATATGCTCAATGCCCCACCCTCTTGGTAACCACCAGTGGTCCAAGGTGCTCAAGTTGTAAGACCCCCATATGAGGAGAAGCCATGTGTGAGCCCGGGACACTGGATGGATCTTGATGTCAGATGAGGTCTATCAATGAGACTGTTGATGGTAGAAAGGTGGTTGTGTGGGAGCCCCTTATTCTTGCTAGGGCCTTGGGGCCAGCGGCCCCGTGGTGGGGGTTCGGGGGTGAGAGCCCCCGAGGCGATGGTATAGGGAATATTCGTTGAATATTCCATGGACGACTAGTCAGTTCCACCGACTAGGTTGACTGGTCAGCTCCACCGACTAGGTCGATTGGTCGACTCCACCGACTATGTTGATCCGACTACCGCCCTCATAGCTATAAAGAGGCGACCTCCCCAGTCCATTGCATCAGATCAGTTTAGATCAGATCAGATCTTCCAGCTAGTAGCTCTTCACCTAGTATCTGTCTAGATCACCATCTAAGCTCCACTGTGGGAGTGCACGAGTAGATGGAGCCATCATCTGTACTACATCAGTATTGAAGGAAAAGTTTATTCCTCTCTAGTTTGCTGTGTACTCTCTATTCTTTATTCAGTTTCTATTCCACTGTGCCGTGTAATTTAACATGCTATCAAAGCCCAGGCGGCTCTAAGGATCGAAGAATAGAAGAGAGGTGAGGGCTTCAACAGTATACGGAGTGATGGCAATAGGAAGCAGCTCAAGTTCAGCAACTGCTGCTGCACCAACAATCCAGGCGTTGAGGATTCGCCCACTAGCCTTCATTGAAGGCAAGCTAGATGGTACGAACTACACTCTATGGAAGTTTAAAATTACTGCTATTTTGGATTCATATGAGCGGACTGCTGACCCAAAACCACAAGGAACCCCCCACCCAGTAAATCCGAGGAGTATGATACCTCCTCATGCCGACCTCCTGCGAGCTTGGAAATGCAAGGACGCAGATGCTTTGTGTGCCCTAGTTACAAGTACTACTGATAGTGTTTTGAACTTGATTCAGCATACATCTAAGGCAATTGTGGCCTGGAACATATTAAAGAGTCAATATGAGACACGGAATCAGACAAGGATCTAGAACCTAGAGAATCAGCTCGCAGCTAAGAAGTTTAATGAAGGAGAGACAGTGGAGGCATTCATAACCCGAATAAAAAATCTGTGTGACCAGATGGTTGGTGCTAGGATACAAAAGACTAGCAAAGAGCTAGCCCGGCCGTGTCTTCGGATATGTCCACCAAGGTCTGATGGACTAGTAACAGTGCTTAAGACTTAGGTGAGACCCCAACCATTATCATTTGAGGAATTCTGTGCTTTACTTATGGAGGAGGAATTGAGGCTTAAAGCTCGAGATGGAGGCAACAATGGGGATGCTGCATTCTCTACCACTGCAAAAGGCAAAGATGGTTTCTTCACCAAAGGTGAGTCCTCTACTAGTAGTGATAAAAAGAAGAAGGGTGGCAAGAAGAAGTTTCAGGGAGAATGCTTCTACTGCAAGAAGAAGGGCCATATGATTGCAGATTGCTGGGTCAAGAAAACAGATGAAAAGAATGGTACCCTAAAGAAGACAGATAAGGGGAAAGAGACAGCTAACACAACGGAAGCAGAGTTGGATCTATTTTTGGCCATTGAGGAAGAGTGTTCCTCAGTTCAAGAAGCTTCAACCACTGATTCATGGGTGTTGGATAGTGGTGCCTCCCGTTACATGACCTGCAAGAAGGGTCTATATTGTTCCATGCAGCCTCTATAGGAACCCATCACCATGACGGTTGGTAATAACACAAAATGGCCTATTGAGGGTACAGATACGGTTTCATTTGTTTCTGTAAATGAAGATGTTAAGAAACTATCTAATGTGCTGTATGTTCCACAAATCAAGAGAAATTTGCTATTAGTGGCTTCCATAACTGACCTTGACCATGAGGTGAGCTTCAACAAGATAGGAGCAAAAATTCTAGATAGTGCAGGCAATCTTGTTGGCACACGAGTAAGGAGGAACAACCTATATGAGCTAAGTGCTCTTACAACCACTGCTAGAGTGGGCACAAGAAGACTTTGGCATGAAAGATTCAGCCACATCGAATTTGTAGTGCTGAAGGAGATGCAAAAGAAGGGTATGGTTGCTCACTTACTTGTAGTCACATAATTCAAAGAACTGTGTGAAGCTTGGATGATGAGCAAGCAACAGAGAAAGGCATTCCCACAAGAAAGCAAGAATAGAGCAAATGCTCCTCTAGAGTTGGTGCATGTTGACTTGTGCGGTAAGATGCCTACACAGGCCTTGGGGGGATCTTCCTATTTTTTATTGATTGTCAACAACTATAGTAGGAAGATGTGGGTGTACTTTCTTTGCAAAAAGGCTCAAGCTTTTGGTAAATTTAAAGAATGGCTACAGCTTGTTGAAAATGAAACAGGGAGAAAAGTGAAGAAAAGCAGATCGGATGGTGGTGGTGAGTTTGTTTCTATAGAGTTTGGAGATTTTTGCAAGTGCAAAGGGATCAAGCAACAAACGACGGCACCACATATGCCTTAGCAAAATTCGGTTATTAAATGCCGAATGCAGACCACCATGGAGATGGGGAGGTGTATGTTGAAAGGTGCTAGACTACCAAACCACTTTTGGGCTGAGGCTATCAATACTGCGGTTTACATCCTTAATTGCAGCTATCAATACTGCGGTTTACATCCTTAATTGCAGCTATACAAAGGCACTCAAAGGTAAAACACCACATGAGGCTTACAACAGTAAGAAGCCATTTGTCTCCTACTTCAGAATGTTTGGGTGTGAATGCTATGCACATGTACCAGACAAAGAGAGAAACAAGCTACAACCAAAAAGTACGAAATGTATCTTCTTAGGCTATTGTGATGAGAAGAAAGCCTATAAGTTATATTACAAAGAGGCAAAGAAGATCATAGCGACGAGGTGCGATGTGGTGTTCAGGGAGTAGCCACAGGGAGCAGCCACATGTAGTGGAGGCAGAGAAGAGCTCTTCCACTTTATCATCAAGTGAAGAGGTAATTCACTATGGACCTATCCAAAGAGCTATAAAGGAGGAGGAAATATCAGATAATGAAGGTATAAGTCACCAACTTGTTGTTACACCACCAGAAAAACCATTGCCATGATGGGTAAGGTAGCTCTACAACCATGATAACCGAATGCCTATGTCTATCAAGCAGCATGCAGATGGACCAAGGTGGGGTCTCAGAGAATCAAGGAGCAAAGGAGGGCTTCTGCTCACATAGTTGATATCGCCTTGATGGCTAAGATTATTGTAGAAGTAAAGGAGCCTGCGAGTTTGGAGGAAGCACTTGCAGACCGAGATTGGAAAAATGCTATGCAAGTAGAATATGATAGCATCATGAAGAATGAAACTTGGGAGTTGGTAGATCGACCACCTAACAGAAAGGTTATTGGCACCAAGTGGGTTTGGAAGGTAAAGTAAAGGCTGATGGGACTTTGGAAAAGTACAAAGCCAGATTGGTTGCACAAGGATTTTTGCAGGTTGAAGGGTTTGATTTTCAAGAATCTTTCGCTCTGACTACCAGAATGACCACTATTTGCACGGTACTATCGGTGGCTACTCATAAAAAGTGGCCAATTTATCAAATGGATGTTAAATCAATATTCTTGAATGGTGACCTCAAGAAGGAGGTGTACATGGCTCAACCACTTGGGTTTGAGGCCCCCCATTTTGAGAACAAGGTATGTAAGCTGAACAAGGCTTTGTACAGGCTGAAACAGGCCCCAAGAGCATGGTACCAATAGATTAACAAATTCTTTCATAAACTAAACTTCAAAATATGTGCCTCAGATGCTAACTTGTATGTGTACAGGAAAGGTGGAAAAACTGCTATTATTGTTCTATATGTGGATGATCTCCTTATTATAGGTGACTATGAAGACATGATCCAACAGACTAAAAAGGCGTTGAGCACGGAGTTTGAAAAGATAGACTTAGGCTTGATGCACTACTGTTTGGGGATTGAAGTCTAGCAAGAGCCAGGCAAGATCTTCATCTCTCAGCAAAAATATGCAAGGGAGATCTTGAAGGAATTTGGTATGTCCGAGTGCAAGGAGATAGCTACACCTATGGAGGTAAATGTGAGGTTGTCTATGGAGGATGCCTCACTAGTAGCAGACATCAGGAGGTACAAGAAGTTGGTTGGCAATCTCATCTATCTGTGCAACACCAGACCGGACATCAGTTTTGCTATTGGCGTTTTAAGCAGGTTCTCCAATAAGCTTCGAGAGAATCATTGGAATGCAAGGATGCAGGTGCTCAGGTATGTGAAGGGCACTCTTGATTATGGCATCACCTATGGTATGGGCACTTCCTTGGTTGGTCATTGTGACTCAGATTGGGATGGAGATGTTGATTCTAGGAAATCAGTTTCTGGATATTGTTTCTCTTTAGGTTTAGGTATCTTCTCTTGGATCAGTAAGAAATAACCAATAGTGGCATTGTCTTCTACTGAGGTTGAGTACAAGGCACCATGTTTTGCTACATGTGAAACAGCGTGGCTGAGGAGGATCTTATGGCACATGGGAGTGCAAGAGGATGAGACAACTGTGCTGAGGTGCGACAATCAAAGTTGCATGGCCATTGCTTAAAATCCATTGTTTCATGTGCGCACAAAACATGTAGAGATTCAGTATCACTATGTGCATGATTTGATCAAGGATAGGATAGTGGAATTGTTCTACTGTCCAACAGAGCAAAATGGAGCAAATATCTTCACCAAGGCACTCGGTAAGGATCAGCTTCAGTGTCATCTTCAGAGACTCAGCATTGGGTCGTAAAGGTAGTTCACCTACGGGTGGACATTGAGGGGGGGTGTTAGATATACTCAATGCCCCACCCTCCTGGTAACCACCAGTGGTCCAAGGTGCTCAAGTTTAAGGCCCCCATATGAGGAGAAGCCATGTATGAGCCCGGGACACTGGATGGATCTAGACTTGCATGTCAGATGAAGTCTATCAATGAGACCGTTGATGGTAGAAAGGTGATTGTGTGGGAGCCCCTTATTCTTGCTGGGGCCTAGGGGCCAGCAGCCCCCTTGGTGGGGGTTCGGGGGCAAGAGTCCCCGAGGCGACGGTATAGGAAATATTCTTTGAATATTCCATGAATGACTAGTCAGTTCCACTGACTAGGTTGACTGGTCGGCTCCACCGACTAGGTTGATAGGTCGACTCCACTGACTATGTTGATCTGACTACTGCCCTCATAGCTATAAAGAGGTGACTTCCCTAATAGTTCAGATCAGATAAGATCTTCCAACTAGTAGCTCTTCACCTAGTATCTATCTAGATCGCCATCTAAGCTCCACTGTGGGAGTGCACGGGTGGACGAAGCCATCATCTGTACTACATCAGTATTGAAGGAAAAGTTTGTTCCTCTCTAATTTGTTGTGCACTCTCTATTCTTTATTCAGTTTCTGTTCTGCTGCACCATGTAATTTAACATCATCAAGCTAGTTTAGGACAATCACATAAGTCAAAGCTAGCTCGGTTTAGAAATTGATCACTATATGACCCAAATCGGTAGCCTGAAAATTAAACTTAAATAATCTATGTACTTTGAAATATAGCAATCGCATCCAACCACCGGGATGGTCGTCATTTATTTTCGTTATGAAATACATTTCTATTTCAACCAATTGGTTTATGAGATAATCACATAACTCCTGTTTGACCTGAACTAGTGCGGTAATATATTACATGATGTTCCAACCATCGGGATGGTTTAGGACAATCACATTAAGTCCAAGCCACCACGGTTTTGAAATTAACTAGTATAATGATAAAAACTAGTCTAAACTAGTCCATAAATTATACTTAAATAGCATTTAACTACTAGGAACCACAACAATCTCAACCACCAGGATGGCCATCAATCAAAAAATAATAATATATTGTTTCTTTTTGTTGCAAAATAGATTGTCGTTCAACCATGCTAGTTTAAGACAATCACATAACTGGTGTGACTGAAACCAACATGATGATACATTGCATGATGTTCCAACCACTCGGCTGGTTTAGGACAATCACATTAAGTCCAAAGCCCAGTCTAGAAATTCGACAGTTAAACTATTTCGAAACTCAATCATAGACAACCACCAAGCTGGTGAAATATATTGCTGTTGAACCACTATGCTTTAGCACAATCACATAATTGGTGTTTGACCTAAACCCAACACAGTGATATATTGCAAGATGTTCCAACACCAGGCTAGTTTAGGACAATCACATGATCCAAGCTAGCCTAGTTTAGAAATTAAACAATTAAACTATTCCAAAACTCATTCACAGATAACCACTGGGCTGGTTAGGCAACCATTGACCTTCGTTATATGTATGATGTGCTTGTCCAATTGCTTGTGTTCCATTTGCTTTTTGTAGATGTCCTTCTTATTTGGAAAAACTCATGTATTCCCGTATTCTCGTCCAACTACTTGTGTTCCATCTGCTTTTTGTAGATGTCCTTATTTGGAAAACCATAGCTCATGTTCTTTTCTTTGATGGCAATGACCTAATGCATGCATCTACAACCACTTTTTGTTGATGATCTATAAGGATTCTTCTTTCTTCTAGTTGTTTCTCCCTCCACAAATGTTGCAAAAATGTCTTCCATTGTCGTTTCGATATTGTGCCATTTCTTTCCTTACCCCACAATCTGTTCCTTGTGCCTCGATCAAGGTTTTCATCTTTCCTATCTCATAGCCTCTGTTTGGTTCCCTTGCAAGTCATGATGAGTTGCATCTTGCTATTGATGCAATGGAGATGATTAGTGAACCACCATCAAAATTGAGACCAGCTAGTTTGTGAGGCGAGCAAAGAATAGAAGATGACTTACCTGAGTAAAGAAGATAATAGCAAACCAAAAGAATGAGGTCACATTGAGCTGACTCTACATGGGGTACTTTGCAAGGTAGCAGAAGGAGGATGTACTTTGCAGAGTGGCAGTAGGAGGATGTACTTTAATATTCAAAGATTTGCAAAGCGGGAGGTCAAAAAATTTGGAAGTGCACATGGGGATAGAAAATATTTCAGCCAGCGTGATTTCCTCCTTTAATGATACAAGCCATCAAAATTGGATATACCAGTTGCCCTCAAGCAAGTGCAATGTAGCCCAAATTGCTTCAAAATACAAATAGGTCAAAGGGCACTCTATCAGGTTTGAGGCTATATCTTATGAAATGCAATTACCTTTGATATGCTTATGAGCAATATAGCAAGGAATTGCATGGAAAAAGAACCAATACGAAATTGTAAATAGTGTTGGATTTATTAAAAGATCTTTGCACATGCACAAATTGCTAATTTTTAAAAATTTCCATTCTAGGTTGAATCTAGATACCAATATCACCAATTAATAATGTTTTAAGGCCACATGAAGTAGTCCCACTATTTTGCCTTCCATTTTTTAAATTGATTTTGGTTTTCAATAAAATAAGAAAAATTTTGGAGTGTGCTCTCGAATGGGTGTCCATACTTTTAGCACAACATTGGAGGCCCCTTAAACAAGATCTAAAGTTCTCAATTAGGTGTGTCCTTTAATTGAGGAGAAGCTCATGTAGTGTACTTTTGAATGATGACTAGGTTGAATGTATGTGTAACAAAATTTTTATGTTTTTGAATAAATTGTTATATCCTATACTCTCAGGATGCATGCTTCACATGCAACATAGCACTTGTAATGCTTTAATGGTCTTGTTTCAAACCTTTATTCCTTTTTTTTGGGTCTCATGTTCAAGATTGGAATGTGTACTCCAACTTGAAGATGAACTTTGTCGAACTCCATTGAGGAATGCATAAGTTATGGGTCAGACAAGATACCTATATACAAAAAATGCCCTGAACCTCACCAATAATAGATACACCTAAGCAAACATTGACCCAACTTCATCATAGCATATTCTTATCTTAATACAGGTGTGGTTTGCTTCCATTTTGTTTATATTGTTCTATGTTCTTTGTTTAGTTTCTATGCCCAGTCCCTCGTTATTATACAATTTTTCTTTCAATAGCAACCCTGACCTCCGAGTTATTTCTATTGACATCTATTTGCAACATGCTCGAGTACGTTCGCATGCATAGCAAATTGCAAGAGTGAGAATCTTCATCTAAGCAATACACATCTTGGGTTCATGGATGTTTTAATAGAAGCTATGCTTATATATTAATATTAAATCTTGGCAAAAGTTTTCAAGCTCATTCTTCAAGTTTCACAATATTGGTAGAATGCTATGTTTGGTAGTCAAAACTTGTAGTTTGGGCGAAGCTACAAGCAACCATATGGGATTTGAACCATGAAATTTCTCCATTCATGTTGTATTTGATTTTAAAGATCTATTTGCAGCCAATAGCGTGATGTCTTGCAAGTAAAGGAACAACATTCGAGGAGTGATTGGAAATGAAGGATTGGAGTTCATGGTGGCTTTCCATTGGGGTGATATGGGGAATTTTCAGCTTCAACGAGGATGGAAGGTTTGGTGGGGAGGGTGTCTAAGGTCCTATTTCATCAAAGCAAATAGGGCATGACAAACCTCGGTGGAACAATGAAGACCAAAAGGTAATTAGGGTATGGGTGGGGTGTCATTGATGATGACAAAGAGCATGTGTGGCAAGGTGGGAGGCATGTGTTGAGATATGGTGCCATGTGTACATGAATTAGAGGCTAAGGTATGGTGTAAAAAGATTTAAATGAGCCACCCAAGGATATGGACTACATCATCTGAAGATGTAGTCCAAGGACTACACCCAAGGATTTAAAGTAGCCACCCAAGGATGTGGACTACATCATGTGAAGATGTGGAGCAAGGACTACCATTGGACAACATGTGGATCACAGGATCCCACATGGTTTGACTATTCTCTAAAGGCTCTCTCTATATAAGAAGCCTTCTTGTATTGTTCAAGTACAAACATTGCAATAGATTGAGTGTTTCCCACTTTTTATCTCACTCCTCATGATTTTCTGTACATGGTTTAATCCTCCGTGATCTTTATGCTCAGTGAGTGGTACATTAGGCTAGTATGATCCACACTTTCACATGGTATTAGAGTAGGTTTAACTAAGCCTAGATTAGTCTTAGGGTGATTGAGGGTCATTTTTTGGCATTCTTCTTGAGAAATTCGTGAGAGTTCTCATCATTTCCTCTCTTGAAATCTTAGAGTCTATTGTGTCCTTGAAGAGAGAGAGAGAGAGAGAGACAAGTCTATCCCATCCTAGTTTGAGAGGGAAAGGTTACTCTTTGAGCCTTTACCACCTCCTTCTAGCTGCCCGTTTCTTTGGCAAAAACTCTACCTACGACCGGTGGACAATGCTAATACGTAGTCCAAGCTACAACCACCCCTTCCCAGACTTTAGTTGTGAATGAATCACCAAGGGATCAGAATTTCTCACTCAGAAGCCACGGTTTGACCACCAAATGACTGGCAAAAAGCAAAGAGCCAAGACAATCAGACGAAGGAATAGAGGAGAGAGCTAACAAGCTTGCAAAATGCTTCAAAGGAGAATAAGGAAGGGCAACAAGCAGTGCCCACAAGTGCAACACTCCAAGGTGCTTTTGACTTTTCCAAGGCATTGGATGAAGGGGGAGGAAGACTGTGGAGATGTAGATGTCAGACTCAAGTGCATGTTGGTAGGAAGGGTGGGATTGGTGTGAGCTGTCGGTCAAGTGGCTACCTAACATGGAAGGTGCAGACATGGGGAAAGAGAAGGGGATGAGTGGAAATGGGTATGTCATGTTGGCGGGAGTGAAACACGGCATGTGCTCATTCTCGAGGAAAAGGATGTTACATGAAAAGAGCATGGTTTGGGTGGCCAGATTAAAGATCTTGTAGTTGCAACCATTGGGAGGGAGCATAGCTGACAAAAATCTTGCTTTTGCCACATGGAGGCATTGTTGTAGGTAGCTCTTTGCTTGAATTGTGCTTGCCTGCCTTAATTCTACATGCCAAAAAATGGAAGCCCTAGGGGAAAGATCTGACGTAGTAGATCGTAGATGCTCTGTCATAGTAGATTCTAGTATGCATTAATGTGTATCTTTTGCTTATCATTTGATGTTGCTATTGATTGGTCAATTTCCAAAACTATTATGGCTATTTATTGCTTTGAGGAAACTATTTTAAAAATCCTTAATTTAACTTTTGTGCTTAGAAATAATTAATTTTGCTTTGTTGCAATTATTTTCTCTTTGACATTGTGGATAATATGAAAGCATTACTCTTCATTTGCATTTACATTTCCAATTTCATAAGTGAACTATGCACTACACATGAAAAAAAAGAATTGAGGAATAAGACATTTTGATAAAATCATTCTTATATTAAGAGAGGGAACTTAGATTATTGTAATTCATATATACACACAAAACTACAACAAATCTCTTATTACATGTGCTAAGTGTGTTTGCAGTAAAAATTCAGCTCTATCAAAAGAGAAGATGGTGAGGAGGTTAATTCCTTGGACACATCAAATGAGTTAAACACCACTGAAACCCCATTGCCAAATTCTCATTTTAATGTAAGTGTCTACAAATTAGAGATTCATGCACTATGTATGACTCAATTGTTAGAATCATTCAACACTGGTCTGGCAAGCGGACGATCTCTTCTGTCATGGGCACAATTGTGTTCATCATTATAAAGGTGGGGGATTGTCAGACCAAATCATGGTTACAAATGGACCATGCAATGAGGATCAAGCAGCTGTGAGTAAAATTGAGCTCCAAGCCTTTTTTTTTGGGGTCATTTTGCCTATCATTTTGACCTCCTTTATTTTTTCCAATTGTCCATCATAAATGAGTGCAAACACACATTGTCAGGACTCATATAGGAGTATAACAAGAATGGCATAGTGATGTATATTTTAAAACATGGATCATACATGTGCGTGAAGAACAACCTAGGCGTGCTCTATATCACAATCCTAGTAGAACTTCAAGAGGGCAAAAACCCTTTTTCTTGAGTATGAATCTCGACACAAAATTTCTAATCTTGAACTTTTTGCTTTGTGTCGTCTTGCACTTTACAAACCTAAATGCTCAACTCACAAAGGACTAGTGTGATTCATATGGTAGTTCCCATGTTAGTCACAATCCAACATGCGCTTTCTGTTATTCATGCAAATGGGTGTGAAACATCGTGTTAGGTTTGTTGCTTGAAAGGATGCATCTTGTTGTGCAAGGGGACAAAGGTCTTTATAAAATTTTGTGGGATACATATTGATAATGTACTTGGTAAAAATAATCTATTTGTTTATTTGCATGCTTATGAAGCCTAGTGGAAGCTTCACCAAAGATAGCTATGGCTTTCTAATCTCATTTGAGCATGATGTTTCATGTAACATATCTTTTCATGAGAACTTTTCATCATTTCCAAACAATATGTTATTGTAAAGAATAAGGGAGAGAGATAGGAGACTCAAGTTCAGCTTTCTTCACAACACACAAAAGAGAGAGGACACAAGGTTGGAGGGTGAAGCCTTTCTTCACTTTTGCACACAACAACAATAATACAATAGAAGAGGGAAATACCCTATATGTCAAATCCTAGAATACGTGGTTCATATGTGAACCCAAACCAAAAACATACGTGGTAGTCTAACTACACCACGAGTACAACTAACATAGGTGGTGACATAAATGATAGTCATCCAGGAGATATATCGGGGGTAGAGCTTGATATCTCAACACTCCCCCTCAAGCTCAAATCCATCTCACGTACACCAAGCAAGCTCCTAAATCTGCGAAGCTTCTCGGTACCCAATGCCTTCGTAAAAATATCAGCCACCTGCTCCTCAGTGCTGACATAGACAAGATCAATCTCACCAGCTAGAACCTTCTCTCTCACAAAGTGATAATGCACCTCAATGTGCTTCGTTCTAGCATGATAAACTGGGTTATTAGCAAGCATGATGCTGCTAATGTTGTCACAATGAATGACAACTGCTGCATGAATTGTCTGTCCCATATCTGCAAGTAGCTTCCGTAACCAAGCTACCTCACATGCAGCCATTGCTGCACCCCTGTACTCAGCCTCTGTGCTCGACAAGGCAACTGTTGGCTGCTTCTTGCTGCTCCAACTGATGGCACCACTCCCAAGGGAAAACATAAAACCACTAGTAGATCTCCTGTCTGAGACACTACCAGCCCAGTCAGCATCTGTGTATCCATGTACCTGTAATGCACACCCAGCTTCATAAAACAGTCCATAATGCAATGTGGACTTCACATACCGCAGTATGCGCCTAGCCGCATCCAAATGTGGCTTCCTCGGTGCCTGCATAAATTGACTCACCAGCCCCACAGCATAGCTCAAATCTGGTCTGGTTATAGTCATGTAAATCAAGCTACCTACTATGCGCCTGTACATAGTAATATCTTCAAGAAGCTCACCTGTCTCTGCATTGAGCTTCACATTCTGCTCCAATGGAACAGAGATAGGCTTACAGCCTGTCATCCCATATTTGGACAGCATGTCCAAACCGTATTGCCTTTGCAACAGCCATATCCCACTCGGGGATCTAATAACCTCAATGCCCAAGAAGTAACGCAGCTCTCCCAAATCCTTCATCTCAAATTTCTGCTTCAACAGCAGCTTCACTTCATTAATGTCTGCATCACTATCACCTGTAATAATCAAGTCATCAACATAGATGACTATAAGCACAATCCCTCTATTTGTCGTTTTCACATAAAGTGAAAATTCTGAATTGGAAATCTGAAATCCAATAGTGACAAGATATTGCCCTATCTTGTCTGACCATGCCCTCGGCGCCTGTTTTAAGCCATACAAGGCTTTGCGCAACCTGCATACAAAATCGGGGTGTGAATTATCCTCATAACCTTCTGGCTGCATCATATAAACCTCTTCCTGCAAATCACCATGCAAGAAGGCATTTTTCACATCCATCTGATGCAAAGACCATCCCTTTGCAGCAGCCATAGCAATTACTGCTCTCACAGTTGCCATCCTTGCAACTGGGCTGAAAGTTTCCTCATAGTCAATTCCATATGTCTGCGCAAAACCTTTGGCAACCAATCTTGCCTTGTACCTGCTAACAGACCCATCAGCATTGTGCTTTACTTTGTAAACCCACTTGCAGCCAATAGCCTTCTTATCATGAGGCAAAGGCATCAAATCCCAAGTGTGGTTTGCATCCAAGGCAGCCATCTCTTCATCCATAGCTGCTTCCCAATTTTTATGCCCTGCTGCATCCTCAAAACATGTGGGCTCTGGCTCCTCTAGAACCTTGACCATATAAGCATAGTGATGTGCTGTATACCCATCATATCTCAGCCTGTCAACTGGATACTTAATACGAGTGGACCTCCGTACAACTGGATCAGTTGCAGGAGCCTTTAAATCATGCCTGCTTTTCCTTGCACCAGGTGTAACAACAGAAGGAATCCCAAGTTCCTCATCAAGGCTCATTTCAGAGCCGCTTGACTCTCCATCAACATGAGAGCTACTAGCAGACACATCAAACACTGGAGCATGGTCTACTTTTTCTTTTCCCTTATGTGATACCTGCACAACACTATCAGGACTGCCATGTGACGATTCACTAGATCTCAATCTCCCTGTCCATGCATTAGATCCACTAGTAGAGGACTCTCTGGGTCCACTCAAGGCTTGAGATTGCTGCTCTATATTTATTGCAGCATTCCCATTTCCTGCATCTGCATCTCCTACCATAACAGTTGGTGCATACCAGCTGCTCATTTCATCAAAAACAACATCTCTGCTCACTTGCATTTTGCGGGTGGAAGGGTTATAACAGCGATACCCTTTCTGGTGCAGAGCATATCCAATAAAGATGCATTTTTCTGCCTTTGGATCCAGCTTTGTTCTCTTCTCATCAGGAACATGAACATAAGCTATGCAACCAAATACCTTCAAGTGAGAAATATCTGGTTTTTGGCCTGTATACATTTCTTCAGGCGTCATGCCATGGACAGCTGCAGTGGGGGTTCTGTTCATAATATAAACAGCAGTTGCTACTGCTTCAGCCCAAAAATAATCAGGCATGTTTTTCTCATTTAGGATCGCCCGTCCTACTTCTGCAATATGCCTGTTCTTCCTTTTTGCAACCCCATTCTGCTGAGGGGTAGACCTGCATGAGTACTTCCTTTGAATTCCCTGTTCTTTCAAATATTCACAAAATTCTTCTGAAAAGTACTCTCCCCCTCCATCAGATCTTAGCACTTTAATATGCAACCCTTTCTCTTTTTCAACCATGGCCTTAAAAGCCTTGAAATGGCTGAACACTTCACTTTTGTGCTTCATAAAATAAATCCACACCTTCCTAGTGTAGTCATCAATAAACGTCACATAATAATGGCATCCACCAATAGAAGCAGCTTTGGTTGTCCAAACATCTGAATGGATCACTTCCAAAGGTCTTCTGCTCACCTTAGCATTTTTGGGAAATGCATGTCTGGCCTGCTTACCCATTTGGCATGCTTCACATACCTTTTGCATTCCCTCAACTCTGAATTTAGGCAAACTGCAACAATGTTTTTCGTTTGCATAGATTTCAGCCTTTGTATATTCACGTGCCCAATGCGCTTGTGCCATATCTCAATATCTTCAATGACACCTCTCCCATGCGCAAACATAGCAGCTTTCACCTCAGGCATATCAACATCCAAGGTGAACATTCTGCCATTTTTGTTGCCTTTCGCAACCAAGTGGCACTTATTTTTGAAGTCCTCAACAAAGCATCCATCAGGATTAAATCTAACCTGCAGACCTTACTCAACCATCTGGCCAACTGAAACCAGGTTCTTAGTGATTTTTGGAACATGAAGTACATCTTCCAAGTACTTCGTTTTGCCATCCTGCATAGCCAATGGCACTTTACCAACCTGCGTAATTGGGTGCGCAGTATCATCACCTGTTTCAACATAACCTGGCTTATCCAAATTTCTAACATCATGAAACCACTCACCATGACTGGTCATGTGGTTAGAGGCACCTGAATCAACATACCAAACATCATTGCAAGCTGCAGCATCTCCTGACATGGAGTTGACCATATGCTGCATCACAAAAAGGTGCTCATTTCTGTCGTCACCATGCCCAGTTGATGATGCATAGTTGCTTTGCTGCAACTTCCCAATTTTGATGTCATTCTGCTTTTTATAGCATGTATTCTCCTTGTGTCCAGGCTTTCCACAATAATAGCATTCTATGCTGCTATTTACTTGCTGGTTCCTTTGCCATGAACCACGGCCTCTTTGGCTCCCCCTGCCTCTAGAACTACCACGTCCTCCTCCATAGGACTGGTTTTCCTGTTGTTGCTGTTGGTTCTGATTTCCTGCACGGCCACCAAAACGGCCTCTTCCTCTACCCCTGCCTCTACCTGTATTCGAGTAGAAAGCAGTCTCTTGAGAAGTTGAGGTGGCTGAACCACCATTCCTTTGCTCTTCACTCAGCAAGAGAGCAATAAGTTCCTGAAAATCAGGAAATGTTTCACGGACTCCAATGGATGTCCGAAACTGTGCATAATCTTTCCCAAGACCATTCAAGGTCACGGACACTAAGTCCTCATCATCAACAGGTGCTTCAATGGAGGCAAGAGAATCTGCAAGGCCTTTCACCTTCAAGGAATACTCATTTATATTCAGATTTTTCCTTTGCACATTGTGCAACTCTTGCTTTAGCTGCATCTTTCGTGCTTTGGTATTTGTGCTATACAGCTTCACCAATGTATCCCATGCCTCCTTAGGCGTCTCTACATCCTGTATATGCACAATCATAGAATCTGAAATGCTAACAGACAGCCAATACAGGCATTTTCTGGCTTTTTCATGCCATTCTTTAAAGGCCTTCAATTCAGCAGGAGTGGGAGCAGCACCCAAAACTGGTTCTGTAGTTTCACCACTAATGTACTCCCAAACTCCCTTTCCCATAAGGAAGTTTGTCATCCTGAACTTCCATGCTTGGAAGTTGTTCTTGTCAAGCTTCTCATTGACAATGGTAGACAGATTCTCAGACATTTTACAAATCACGAATTGCAACAGCAACCTGTAAACACAACAAATGCCTCACAAGGGCAAATAGCAAAACTTTTGCAAAAAGCCTCACAGGGGCAGATCTGCAACACTGACGAAAGTGGTATTTCACCACACAGTCACTTCCTAGTGACGATTTTGCATCAACAGGCAACAGGCATAAATCTGCAACTCCCAATATCTCTGCACACAGGCATACGATGCAATTTCTGTGGCACCTTTCCACCGACTAGCCGCGCAGTGGTTGCACAGCGAAAAACAAGGCCTTTTTTTGAGTGCCTGCGAAGAACTTCCGCCTTCAAAACGGGCTCCGAAACGGCCTCAAATCAAAACAATAAAGTCACCAAGGGCTTTGCCCTCTCCCGCAGCATATACTGCACTCTCGCCACACCGCGAAGGGCCTCTCAATCTGAAACAGTGCACTCCTGCACTTCTGGTTGTGCTACCTGCAGAGATTTGCTCCCAAACTCGAAATAGGAAAGCAACACTGGTCCTCTTACCAGGACACCACAAACTTGGCTTGCTTTCTTGAGCTCCTTACCACGAACAAGGCTCTGATAGAATAAGGGAGAGAGATAGGAGACTCAAGTTCAGCTTTCTTCACAACACACAAAAGAGAGAGGACACAAGGTTGGAGGGTGAAGCCTTTCTTCACTTTTGCACACAACAACAATAATACAATAGAAGAGGGAAATACCCTATATGTCAAATCCTAGAATACGTGGTTCATATGTGAACCCAAACCAAAAACATACGTGGTAGTCTAACTACACCACGAGTACAACTAACATAGGCGGTGACATAAATGATAGTCATCCAGGAGATATATCGGGGGTAGAGCTTGATATCTCAACAGTTATTGCATTGTAAACAACAAGTTGCATGTCCCGTCTAGGATGGGTTAGAGACCCGCTTTGCTGGGCCTCAAGGGGGGATCTTAAAATGTCACAAAACAAACATTCAAGTTTCATAACCCTTTCACTGTTTGCCTTTCTCTATGCTCAATTTACTCAACATACACAATGAGATGATTGTATATTGGTTGGTATTGCCCATTACCTTCATAAGAGAGCATGCAAGGAGGGGTGCCACATGGTATTTCCCTTTTAGTGCAACCTTGCAAATAACTCAAATAATGATAGGGATATAGAGAAGATTTAATTATATATTGATAGGCGTGTCACCTCAGGATTGTGGCACCTTTCCTTCAATTTGGTTTAGCAGGCATCCTCAAATAGGTGAAAAAGAAAGTGTCCAAGCACTGCCACAATCATCCTTTCCCATAAGGATCTATTGCCTCTATTTCAACTCTAGCCCTTTAACTTTGTAAAAGGAGGCATGCCACATGGCACTACACACACACACACACACACACACACACACACACACACACACACACTCTATGTGTGTGTGTGTGTGTAAGGGTGTGTAAAACATTACAAATAAGGAATATAGAGATAGAGATATAGAGAACAGATGATTGTATATTGGTCGATATTGCAGTTTACCTTCATAAGAGAGCCTGCAAGGAGGGGTGCCACATGGCATTGCCCTTTTAGTGGAACCTTGCAAATAAAGAATATAGAGATAGGTTTAGAGAAGATATAATTAAATATTAATGGGTGTTGTCGTAGGAATGTGGAATCTTTCAATCCACTTCCAATTTCATTTAGTGTGCTTCCTCAAATAGGTGAAAGACAAAAGTGGTTGATTGCACCACAATTTCCTTTCCCAATGAGGATCTATGGCCTCTATTCCAACTCCTACCTTTACCTTCGTAAGAGAAGGAGGGGTGATGCATGGCATTGCTGTTTGAGTGGAATTTGACAAATAAGGAGTATAGAGATAGAGCTAGAAATATAGAGAAGAAGATGAGTGTATATTGGTAGGTGTTGCCCTTTACTTCACAAGAGCAATTGCAAGGAGGGGCACCACATGGCATTTCCCTTTTAGTGCAACCTTACAAATAAGTAATAGAGATATAGAGAAGATAATATTATATATTCCTAGGTGGTGTTGTTTAGCCTTTCCAGCCTTAAGGTATTTATTGTTACACTAAAGGGAAGATAGACTTTCTACTCACATCAAAATGCTATGGCGCACAAGAGATGGCAACATGGATCACATACCACATGCTTCCATAATACTTGAAGGTATAAGGTTCACTCTTCAATGAATGAATGAAATGAATGCTCATCTTCTACAATGAGGGGTGCCAAATCACACCACCAGTGCCATGTGCTCCCCTCCCCTCCCCCCCCTTCCTCTCTCTCTCTCTCTCTCTCTCTCTCTCTCTCTCTCTCTCTCTCTCTCTCTCTCTCCATGTGTTAATCTACCATGCATCATGCCTGACCCCCATCTTGGGTGTTGATCTATCGACACATGATGTGTGTGTGTGTGTGTGTGTGTGTGTGCAGATTTAATATTCCCATCAATAAATGAAATGTACAATTAATTCAATCATTTGGATACTAATAAAAAGTTGCATAAGGGAGATTAGATGTGGACTCTAGCAAGAAAGTGCAGGACAACTGAGGGGATTCAAGTGAGAAAGTTATAGAAAACTTATACTCTACTACTGAGGATGGTAGCTTTGCATCTAGGGAATCTGAAATTGGTAGCTCCACATTAGAGAGATCACATCAAAACTAAACACAAAGATGAAAATGGATGAGAGCTTGCAAAGGACCATTGTAGTTCCATTGGTCATAAGGGAACTTTAGCAACATGGAAGAAAGCCAAATTGTTGCAGTGGAAGGCAAAGGGAAGGGAGTGGAGGTCCAAATATAGAGCATGAAACCTCAAAAGGAGGTTATTTTGAAGGGAGAGGGAAGTGGAGTACTTAAGGATGTAGTACCAGTGACAAGTAAAGTAGATGTACTACCACGTAGTGAGGAACTTACATATGACACTTTGTAGACTCATCCACAGTGCGATGTACCCCACTAGGAAGTGATGAGCCTACACTTGAAACCTACTAGATTGGTCTAGAGCATCCATTTAGTTAAGATTTTGGTAGTGAAGCCCCCAAGATGGCTACCTAGGTCGCCACTCCACTATCTCAAGAAGTGGAAGTTGACAAAATATATCAAGATTTATTGGATGTAGGCTATAGTGCTCAAGAAGAAAAAGAGAATCTTGAGAAAAGCAAAGAATGAAAATTGGAGTGTCTTTCCTATGTGTAAATCCTATTTTGAAATAAAGAAATATTTTTGGGGTTCTCAACTATGTGTATGAATATTTTTAAATGGTTTGCTTTAATGATGTCTATGAATATTTTTGAAAAGTTTGTTTTAATGTTTCAATAATGAACATCAAATGCAAGATGGTGTTCATGGTTAAAAATTTGTTTTGGTGTTTTTCAATATATTTTTGAATAATGTGGTTTCATAATGACTAAATGGTGGCTAAGTGAAATTGTTGTTTTACATTTCCCCCCCTGAATATAAACACCAAAAGGGTGTACATATGCTTCATCTCTAGGTGAATTAAAACACCCAATTGAAAAGGGTGTATATGTACACCACCTCTCTCTAAGAAAACTTATCTTCCCAATTCAAAAGGGTGTATATGTACACCAATTGAAAAGGGTGTATATGTACACCACCTCTCTCAGAGAACACTTATCTTCCCATTTGTCCAAGGATCAAAATCACTCTATGCAAGTAGATGTCTAAAGTTTCAAGCAATATTGCAATATTTGTTTCCCAATGGGTGAATTAAAAAATCAAATTGAAAATGCTTCATATGTACACCACTTCTCTCTGAGAACACTTATCTTCCCGTTTGTCCAAGGATCAAAATCACTCTGTGCAAGTAGATATCTAAAGTTTCAAGCTGCAATTTGTGTTTTTCAAATATATGGGAAAAAAGCCATGTGGCTATGATATTTACAAAATTTGGACTTTTGTTTAGTCCAGTAATAAAATTGGACTTTGCTAAAGTCCAAAATTTTTGAACACAATGTTACACACATACACACACACACACACACAATATTATATATTATATATGATAGATAATATATAATGTATAATATTATGA
Source organism: Dipteris shenzhenensis (assembly GCF_047967505.1). Taxonomy (NCBI): domain Eukaryota; kingdom Viridiplantae; phylum Streptophyta; class Polypodiopsida; order Gleicheniales; family Dipteridaceae; genus Dipteris; species Dipteris shenzhenensis. The sequence goes on along the minus strand of NC_141607.1, from coordinate 3,931,464 downwards.
GAATATTATACATACATACATACATACATACATACATACACACACACACACATACACGCATGCATGCATACATACATACATACATACATACATACACATATAAAGAGACACACACACACACGCATGCATGCACATACACACACACACATGCATGCATGCACGCACGCACACATATTTAATATATATTATATTATATTATATATTTATTCTCTCTCTCTCTCTCTCTCTCTCTCTCTCTCTCTCTCTCTCTCTCTCCACATCTCCATGTGTCATGCTATCACTCCCTCACTCACCAGCTACCTATGCCCCTGCACCTCATGTCATGTGCTTCGGAGTCCATGCACCATTATTCCTTTCGCTTGTTGTCTCTACTCTTAGTGCCTTGTGTCATGCGCTCTGAAGTTTGTGTGCCATTGCTCCACTCGTTTGCAGGGTAAGCATGATTTCTTATGTAACAATTCTTTTTTAGAGAACCTCTTTTCACCATTTCCAAACAATATGTTATTGCATTGTAAACAATTTATGCACTTTGTTTGTCATTTGAATGTTTACTCAATCACTACATTTGTAAAAGGCTTTCAAGTCTGACTTCTTCATTACATTGCAATTTATTGTTATTTTAAAGCCACATTTCTCTACATCTTCTTGGAAAAACAAAACAAAAGGACTTCAATATCAACACCACGGATTTAAATGAGCATCTCCTTGCATGCGATGTTCAAAAGAACATACAATTTGATGAAAAAACCCCAAGTAACACGAATGTATTAAAATGTCTCTTAGAATTTTCTCTATATTCCCTCACGATTCATCATTTAATACTATATAAGGACATTTCAATGGTCCCAAGTCTCAATGGTTGACCTTGGCACACCCTCACTACAAACTATAATAACAACACAAAGTCCCCTTCATTGTTAAAACTACACATTGCATAGCTGCTTAATAGTGCTTCCAGTTATCGCGCATTAATTGTCGATACTTTACATGATTTTTATATGTGTTCAACAACACATTCACTTTGCTATGCTATGATGGATTCAAAGTGTTTGAAATTTTTTATGTGGGATAAGGTGAAATGGATGTCAAACACACTCTTGTACTCAATGGATCAAACACACCTCCAACAATCACTCCATTGGTGGATGATATGTTACATAGGAAAAAGAACATGAAAACCAATTGTGTAACCTCATCATGGAAAACCCTTCTTTGCTTGCTTGCAAAGAACTTTGTCGTCTTGTATGATGCCCTATACTCTCTTAAGAAGTATTCTTTGCATTGGATCACAAAGAAGATATATAGAATTAAGATAAGTGCTACCCCTAAACAAAATCCAATCCTTGTAATTGCTAATACGTAGTCCAAGCTACAACCACCCCTTCCCAGACTTTAGTTGTGAATGAATCACTAAGGGATCAGAATTTCTCGCTCAGAAGCCACGGTTTGACCACCAAATGACTGGCAAAAAGCAAAGAGCCAAGACAATCAGACGAAGGAATAGAGGAGAGAGCTAACAAGCTTGCAAAATGCTTCAAAGGAGAATAAGGAAGGGCAACAAGCAGTGCCCACAAGTGCAACACTCCAAGGTGCTTTTGACTTTTCCAAGGCATTGGATGAAGGGGGAGGAAGACTGTGGAGATGTAGATGTCAGACTCAAGTGCATGTTGGTAGGAAGGGTGGGATTGGTGTGAGCTATCGGTCAAGTGGCTACCTAACATGGAAGGTGCAGACATGGGGAAAGAGAAGGGGATGAGTGGAAATGGGTATGTCATGTTGGCGGGAGTGAAACACGGCATGTGCTCATTCTCGAGGAAAATGATGTTACATGAAAAGAGCATGGTTTGGGTGGCCAGATTAAAGATCTTGTAGTTGCAACCATTGGGAGGGAGCATAGCTGACAAAAATCTTGCTTTTGCAACATGGAGGCATTGTTGTAGGTAGCTCTTTGCTTGAATTGTGCTTGCCTGCCTTAATTCTGCATGCCAAAAAATGGAAGCCCTAGGGGAAAGATCTGACGTAGTAGATCGTAGATGCTCTGTCATAGTAGATTCTAGTATGCATTAATGTGTATCTTTTGCTTATCATTTGATGTTGCTATTGATTGGTCAATTTCCAAAACTATTATGGCTATTTATTGCTTTGAGGAAACTATTTTAAAAATCCTTAATTTAACTTTTGTGCTTAGAAATAATTAATTTTGCTTTGTTGCAATTATTTTCTCTTTGACATTGTGGATAATATGAAAGCATTACTCTTCATTTGCATTTACATTTCCAATTTCATAAGTGAACTATGCACTACACATGAAAAAAAAGAATTGAGGAATAAGACATTTTGATAAAATCATTCTTATATTAAGAGAGGGAACTTAGATTATTGTAATTCATATATACACACAAAACTACAACAAATCTCTTATTACATGTGCTAAGTGTGTTTGCAGTAAAAATTCAGCTCTATCAAAAGAGAAGATGGTGAGGAGGTTAATTCCTTGGACACATCAAATGAGTTAAACACCACTGAAACCCCATTGCCAAATTCTCATTTTAATGTAAGTGTCTACAAATTAGAGATTCATGCACTATGTATGACTCAATTGTTAGAATCATTCAACACTGGTCTGGCAAGCGGACGATCTCTTCTGTCATGGGCACAATTGTGTTCATCATTATAAAGGTGGGGGATTGTCAGACCAAATCATGGTTACAAATGGACCATGCAATGAGGATCAAGCAGCTGTGAGTAAAATTGAGCTCCAAGCCTTTTTTTTTGGGGTCATTTTGCCTATCATTTTGACCTCCTTTATTTTTTCCAATTGTCCATCATAAATGAGTGCAAACACACATTGTCAGGACTCATATAGGAGTATAACAAGAATGGCATAGTGATGTATATTTTAAAACATGGATCATACATGTGCGTGAAGAACAACCTAGGTGTGCTCTATATCACAATCCTAGTAGAACTTCAAGAGGGCAAAAACCCTTTTTCTTGAGTATGAATCTCGACACAAAATTTCTAATCTTGAACTTTTTGCTTTGTGTCGTCTTGCACTTTACAAACCTAAATGCTCAACTCACAAAGGACTAGTGTGATTCATATGGTAGTTCCCATGTTAGTCACAATCCAACATGCGCTTTCTGTTATTCATGCAAATGGGTGTGAAACATCGTGTTAGGTTTGTTGCTTGAAAGGATGCATCTTGTTGTGCAAGGGGACAAAGGTCTTTATAAAATTTTGTGGGATACATATTGATAATGTACTTGGTAAAAATAATCTATTTGTTTATTTGCATGCTTATGAAGCCTAGTGGAAGCTTCACCAAAGATAGCTATGGCTTTCTAATCTCATTTGAGCATGATGTTTCATGTAACATATCTTTTCATGAGAACTTTTCATCATTTCCAAACAATATGTTATTGTAAAGAATAAGGGAGAGAGATAGGAGACTCAAGTTCAGCTTTCTTCACAACACACAAAAGAGAGAGGACACAAGGTTGGAGGGTGAAGCCTTTCTTCACTTTTGCACACAACAACAATAATACAATAGAAGAGGGAAATACCCTATATGTCAAATCCTAGAATACGTGGTTCATATGTGAACCCAAACCAAAAACATACGTGGTAGTCTAACTACACCACGAGTACAACTAACATAGGGGGTGACATAAATGATAGTCATCCAGGAGATATATCGGGGGTAGAGCTTGATATCTCAACACTCCCCCTCAAGCTCAAATCCATCTCACGTACACCAAGCAAGCTCCTAAATCTGCGAAGCTTCTCGGTACCCAATGCCTTCGTAAAAATATCAGCCACCTGCTCCTCAGTGCTGACATAGACAAGATCAATCTCACCAGCTAGAACCTTCTCTCTCACAAAGTGATAATGCACCTCAATGTGCTTCGTTCTAGCATGATAAACTGGGTTATTAGCAAGCATGATGCTGCTAATGTTGTCACAATGAATGACAACTGCTGCATGAATTGTCTGTCCCATATCTGCAAGTAGCTTCCGTAACCAAGCTACCTCACATGCAGCCATTGCTGCACCCCTGTACTCAGCCTCTGTGCTCGACAAGGCAACTGTTGGCTACTTCTTGCTGCTCCAACTGATGGCACCACTCCCAAGGGAAAACATAAAACCACTAGTAGATCTCCTGTCTGAGACACTACCAGCCCAGTCAGCATCTGTGTATCCATGTACCTGTAATGCACACCCAGCTTCATAAAACAGTCCATAATGCAATGTGGACTTCACATACCGCAGTATGCGCCTAGCCGCATCCAAATGTGGCTTCCTCGGTGCCTGCATAAATTGACTCACCAGCCCCACAGTATAGCTCAAATCTGGTCTGGTTATAGTCATGTAAATCAAGCTACCTACTATGCGCCTGTACATAGTAATATCTTCAAGAAGCTCACCTGTCTCTGCATTGAGCTTCACATTCTGCTCCAATGGAACAGAGATAGGCTTACAGCCTGTCATCCCATATTTGGACAGCATGTCCAAACCGTATTGCCTTTGCAACAGCCATATCCCACTCGGGGATCTAATAACCTCAATGCCCAAGAAGTAACGCAGCTCTCCCAAATCCTTCATCTCAAATTTCTGCTTCAACAGCAGCTTCACTTCATTAATGTCTGCATCACTATCACCTGTAATAATCAAGTCATCAACATAGATGACTATAAGCACAATCCCTCTATTTGTCCTTTTCACATAAAGTGAAAATTCTGAATTGGAAATCTGAAATCCAATAGTGACAAGATATTGCCCTATCTTGTCTGACCATGCCCTCGGCGCCTGTTTTAAGCCATACAAGGCTTTGCGCAACCTGCATACAAAATCGGGGTGTGAATTATCCTCATAACCTTCTGGCTGCATCATATAAACCTCTTCCTGCAAATCACCATTTCATGCAAGAAGGCATTTTTCACATCCATCTGATGCAAAGACCATCCCTTTGCAGCAGCCATAGCAATTACTGCTCTCACGGTTGCCATCCTTGCAACTGGGCTGAAAGTTTCCTCATAGTCAATTCCATATGTCTGCGCAAAACCTTTGGCAACCAATCTTGCCTTGTACCTGCTAACAGACCCATCAGCATTGTGCTTTACTTTGTAAACCCACTTGCAGCCAATAGCCTTCTTATCATGAGGCAAAGGCATCAAATCCCAAGTGTGGTTTGCATCCAAGGCAGCCATCTCTTCATCCATAGCTGCTTCCCAATTTTTATGCCCTGTTGCATCCTCAAAACATGTGGGCTCTGGCTCCTCTAGAACCTTGACCATATAAGCATAGTGATGTGCTGTATACCCATCATATCTCAGCCTGTCAACTGGATACTTAATACGAGTGGACCTCCGTACAACTGGATCAGTTGCAGGAGTCTTTAAATCATGCCTGCTTTTCCTTGCACCAGGTGTAACAACAGAAGGAATCCCAAGTTCCTCATCAAGGCTCATTTCAGAGCCGCTTGACTCTCCATCAACATGAGAGCTACTAGCAGACACATCAAACACTGGAGCATGGTCTACTTTTTCTTTTCCCTTATGTGATACCTGCACAACACTATCAGGACTGCCATGTGACGATTCACTAGATCTCAATCTCCCTGTCCATGCATTAGATCCACTAGTAGAGGACTCTCTGGGTCCACTCAAGGCTTGAGATTGCTGCTCTGCATTTATTGCAGCATTCCCATTTCTTGCATCTGCATCTCCTACCATAACAGTTGGTGCATACCAGCTGCTCATTTCATCAAAAACAACATCTCTGCTCACTTGCATTTTGCGGGTGGAAGGGTTATAACAGCGATACCCTTTCTGGTGCAGAGCATATCCAATAAAGATGCATTTTTCTGCCTTTGGATCCAGCTTTGTTCTCTTCTCATCAGGAACATGAACATAAGCTATGCAACCAAATACCTTCAAGTGAGAAATATCTGGTTTTTGGCCTGTATACATTTCTTCAGGCGTCATGCCATGGACAGCTGCAGTGGGGGTTCTGTTCATAATATAAACAGCAGTTGCTACTGCTTCAGCCCAAAAATAATCAGGCATGTTTTTCTCATTTAGGATCGCCCGTCCTACTTCTGCAATATGCCTGTTCTTCCTTTCTGCAACCCCATTCTGCTGAGGGGTAGACCTGCATGAGTACTTCCTTTGAATTCCCTGTTCTTTCAGATATTCACAAAATTCTTCTGAAAAGTACTCTCCCCCTCCATCAGATCTTAGCACTTTAATATGCAACCCTTTCTCTTTTTCAACCATGGCCTTAAAAGCCTTGAAATGGCTGAACACTTCACTTTTGTGCTTCATAAAATAAATCCACACCTTCCTAGTGTAGTCATCAATAAACGTCACATAATAATGGCATCCACCAATAGAAGCAGCTTTGGTTGTCCAAACATCTGAATGGATCACTTCCAAAGGTCTTCTGCTCACCTTAGCATTTTTGGGAAATGCATGTCTGGCCTGCTTACCCATTTGGCATGCTTCACATACCTTTTGCATTCCCTCAACTCTGAATTTAGGCAAACCTGCAACAATGTTTTTCGTTTGCATAGATTTCAGCCTTTGTATATTCACGTGCCCAATGCGCTTGTGCCATATCTCAATATCTGCAATGACACCTCTCCCATGCGCAAACATAGCAGCTTTCACCTCAGGCATATCAACATCCAAGGTGAACATTCTGCCATTTTTGTTGCCTTTCGCAACCAAGCGGCACTTATTTTTCAAGTCCTCAACAAAGCATCCATCAGGATTAAATCTAACCTGCAGACCTTGCTCAACCATCTGGCCAACTGAAACCAGGTTCTTAGTGATTTTTGGAACATGAAGTACATCTGCCAAGTACTTTGTTTTGCCATCCTGCATAGCCAATGGCACTTTACCAACCTGCGTAATTGGGTGCGCAGTATCATCACCTGTTTCAACATAACCTGGCTTATCCAAATTTCTAACATCATGAAACCACTCACCATGACTGGTCATGTGGTTAGAGGCACCTGAATCAACATACCAAACATCATTGCAAGCTGCAGCATCTCCTGACATGGAGTTAACCATATGCTGCATCACAAAAAGGTGCTCATTTTTGTCGTCACCATGCCCAGTTGATGATGCATAGTTGCTTTGCTGCAACTTCCCACTTTTGATGTCATTCTGCTTTTTATAGCATGTATTCTCCTTGTGTCCAGGCTTTCCACAATAATAGCATTCTATGCTGCTATTTACTTGCTGGTTCCTTTGCCATGAACCACGGCCTCTTTGGCTCCCCCTGCCTCTAGAACTACCACGTCCTCCTCCATAGGACTGGTTTTCCTGTTGTTGCTGTTGGTTCTGATTTCCTGCACGGCCACCAAAACGGCCTCTTCCTCTACCCCTGCCTCTACCTGTATTCGAGTAGAAAGCAGTCTCTTGAGAAGTTGAGGTGGCTGAACCACCATTCCTTTGCTCTTCACTCAGCAAGAGAGCAATAAGTTCCTGAAAATCAGGAAATGTTTCACGGACTCCAATGGATGTCCGAAACTGTGCATAATCTTTCCCAAGACCATTCAAGGTCACGGACACTAAGTCCTCATCATCAGCAGGTGCTCCAATGGAGGCAAGAGAATCTGCAAGGCCTTTCACCTTCAAGGAATACTCATTTATATTCAGATTTTTCCTTTGCACATTGTGCAACTCCTGCTTTAGCTGCATCTTTCGTGCTTTGGTATTTGTGCTATATAGCTTCACCAATGTATCCCATGCCTCCTTAGGCATCTCTACATCCTGTATATGCACAATCATAGAATCTGAAATGCTAACAGATAGCCAATACAGGCATTTTCTGGCTTTTTCATGCCATTCTTTAAAGGCCTTCAATTCAGCAGGAGTGGGAGCAGCACCCAAAACTGGTTCTGCAGTTTCACCACTGATGTACTCCCAAACTCCCTTTCCCATAAGGAAGTTTGTCATCCTGAACTTCCATGCTTGGAAGTTGTTCTTGTCAAGCTTCTCATTGACAATGGTAGACAGATTCTCAGACATTTTACAAATCACGAATTGCAACAGCAACCTGTAAACACAGCAAATGCCTCACAAGGGCAAATAGCAAAACTTCTGCAAAAAGCCTCACAGGGGCAGATCTGCAACACTGACGAAAGTGGTATTTCACCACACAGTCACTTCCTAGTGACGATTTTGCATCAACAGGCAACAGGCATAAATCTGCAACTCCCAATATCTCTGCACACAGGCATACGATGCAATTTCTGTGGCACCTTTCCACCGACTAGCCGCGCAGTGGTCGCACAGCGAAAAACAGGGCCTTTTTTTGAGTGCCTGCGAAGAACTTCCGCCTTCAAAACGGGCTCCGAAATGGCCTCAAATCAAAACAATAAAGTCACCAAGGGCTTTGCCCTCTCCCGCAGCATATACTGCACTCTCGCCACACCGCGAAGGGCCTCTCAATCTGAAACAGTGCACTCCTGCACTTCTGGCTGTGCTACCTGCAGAGATTTGCTCCCAAACTCGAAATAGGAAAGCAACACTGGTCCTCTTACCAGGACACCACAAACTTGGCTTGCTTTCTTGAGCTCCTTACCACGAACAAGGCTCTGATAGAATAAGGGAGAGAGATAGGAGACTCAAGTTCAGCTTTCTTCACAACACACAAAAGAGAGAGGACACAAGGTTGGAGGGTGAAGCCTTTCTTCACTTTTGCACACAACAACAATAATACAATAGAAGAGGGAAATACCCTATATGTCAAATCCTAGAATACGTGGTTCATATGTGAACCCAAACCAAAAACATACGTGGTAGTCTAACTACATCACGAGTACAACTAACATAGGCGGTGACATAAATGATAGTCATCCAGGAGATATATCGGGGGTAGAGCTTGATATCTCAACAGTTATTGCATTGTAAACAACAAGTTGCATGTCCCGTCTAGGATGGGTTAGAGACCCGCTTTGCTGGGCCTCAAGGGGGGATCTTAAAATGTCACAAAACAAACATTCAAGTTTCATAACCCTTTCACTGTTTGCCTTTCTCTATGCTCAATTTACTCAACATACACAATGAGATGATTGTATATTGGTTGGTATTGCCCATTACCTTCATAAGAGAGCATGCAAGGAGGGGTGCCACATGGTATTTCCCTTTTAGTGCAACCTTGCAAATAACTCAAATAATGATAGGGATATAGAGAAGATTTAATTATATATTGATAGGCGTGTCACCTCAGGATTGTGGCACCTTTCCTTCAATTTGGTTTAGCAGGCATCCTCAAATAGGTGAAAAAGAAAGTGTCCAAGCACTGCCACAATCATCCTTTCCCATAAGGATCTATTGCCTCTATTTCAACTCTAGCCCTTTAACTTTGTAAAAGGAGGCATGCCACATGGCACTACACACACACACACACACACACACACACACACACACACACACACACACACTCTGTGTGTGTGTGTGTGTGTAAGGGTGTGTAAAACATTACAAATAAGGAATATAGAGATAGAGATATAGAGAACAGATGATTGTATATTGGTCGATATTGCAGTTTACCTTCATAAGAGAGCCTGCAAGGAGGGGTGCCACATGGCATTGCCCTTTTAGTGGAACCTTGCAAATAAAGAATATAGAGATAGGTTTAGAGAAGATATAATTAAATATTAATGGGTGTTGTCGTAGGAATGTGGAATCTTTCAATCCACTTCCAATTTCATTTAGTGTGCTTCCTCAAATAGGTGAAAGACAAAAGTGGTTGATTGCACCACAATTTCCTTTCCCAATGAGGATCTATGGCCTCTATTCCAACTCCTACCTTTACCTTCGTAAGAGAAGGAGGGGTGATGCATGGCATTGCTGTGTTTGAGTGGAATCTGACAAATAAGGAGTATAGAGATAGAGCTAGAAATATAGAGAAGAAGATGAGTGTATATTGGTAGGTGTTGCCCTTTACTTCACAAGAGCAATTGCAAGGAGGGGCACCACATGGCATTTCCCTTTTAGTGCAACCTTACAAATAAGTAATAGAGATATAGAGAAGATAATATTATATATTCCTAGGTGGTGTTGTTTAGCCTTTCCAGCCTTAAGGTATTTATTGTTACACTAAAGGGAAGATAGACTTTCTACTCACATCAAAATGCTATGGCGCACAAGAGATGGCAACATGGATCACATACCACATGCTTCCATAATACTTGAAGGTATAAGGTTCACTCTTCAATGAATGAATGAAATGAATGCTCATCTTCTGCAATGAGGGGTGCCAAATCACACCACCAGTGCCATGTGCTCCCCTCCCCTCCCCCCCCTTCCTCTCTCTCTCTCTCTCTCTCTCTCTCTCTCTCTCTCTCTCCATGTGTTAATCTACCATGCATCATGCCCGACCCCCATCTTGGGTGTTGATCTATCGACACATGATGTGTGTGTGTGTGTGTGTGTGTGTGCAGATTTAATATTCCCATCAATAAATGAAATGTACAATTAATTCAATCATTTGGATACTAATAAAAAGTTGCATAAGGGAGATTAGATGTGGACTCTAGCAAGAAAGTGCAGGACAACTGAGGGGATTCAAGTGAGAAAGTTATAGAAAACTTATACTCTACTACTGAGGATGGTAGCTTTGCATCTAGGGAATCTGAAATTGGTAGCTCCACATTAGAGAGATCACATCAAAACTAAACACAAAAATGAAAATGGATGAGAGCTTGCAAAGGACCATTGTGGTTCCATTGGTCATAAGGGAACTTTAGCAACATGGAAGAAAGCCAAATTGTTGCAGTGGAAGGCAAAGGGAAGGGAGTGGAGGTCCAAATATAGAGCATGAAACCTCAAAAGGAGGTTATTTTGAAGGGAGAGGGAAGTGGAGTACTTAAGGATGTAGTACCAGTGACGAGTAAAGTAGATGTACTACCACGTAGTGAGGAACTTACATATGACACTTTGTAGACTCATCCACAGTGCGATGTACCCCACTAGGAAGTGATGAGCCTACACTTGAAACCTACTAGATTGGTCTAGAGCATCCCGTTAGTTAAGATTCTGGTAGTGAAGCCCCCAAGATGGCTACCTAGGTCGCCACTCCACTATCTCAAGAAGTGGAAGTTGACAAAATATATCAAGATTTATTGGATGTAGGCTATAGTGCTCAAGAAGAAAAAGAGGAATTTGAACATCTAAGGAAAGAGAATCTTGAGAAAAGCAAAGAATGAAAATTGGAGTGTCTTTCCTATGTGTAAATCCTATTTTGAAATAAAGAAATATTTTTGGGGTTCTCAACTATGTGTATGAATATTTTTAAATGGTTTGCTTTAATGATGTCTATGAATATTTTTGAATAGTTTGTTTTAATGTTTCAATGATGAACATCAAATGCAAGATGGTGTTCATGGTTAAAAATTTGTTTTGGTGTTTTTCAATATATTTTTGAATAATGTGGTTTCATAATGACTAAATGGTGGCTAAGTGAAATTGTTGTTTTACATTTCCCCCCCTGAATATAAACACCAAAAGGGTGTACATATGCTTCATCTCTAGGTGAATTAAAACACCCAATTGAAAAGGGTGTATATGTACACCACCTCTCTCTAAGAAAACTTATCTTCCCAATTCAAAAGGGTGTATATGTACACCAATTGAAAAGGGTGTATATGTACACCACCTCTCTCAGAGAACACTTATCTTCCCATTTGTCCAAGGATCAAAATCACTCTATGCAAGTAGATGTCTAAAGTTTCAAGCAATATTGCAATATTTGTTTCTCAATGGGTGAATTAAAAAATCAAATTGAAAATGCTTCATATGTACACCACTTCTCTCTGAGAACACTTATCTTCCCGTTTGTCCAAGGATCAAAATCACTCTGTGCAAGTAGATATCTAAAGTTTCAAGCTGCAATTTGTGTTTTTCAAATATATGGGAAAAAAGCCATGTGGCTATGATATTTACAAAATTTGGACTTTTGTTTAGTCCAGTAATAAAATTGGACTTTGCTAAAGTCCAAAATTTTTGAACACAATGTTACACACATACACACACACACAATATTATATATTATATATGATAGATAATATATAATGTATAATATTATGAGAATATTATACATACATACATACATACACACACACACACATACATGCATGCATGCATACATACATACATACATACATACATACACATATAAAGAGACACACACACACACGCATGCATGCACATACACACACACACATGCATGCATGCACGCACGCACACATATTTAATATATATTATATTATATTATATATTTATTCTCTCTCTCTCTCTCTCTCTCTCTCTCTCTCCACATCTCCATGTGTCATGCTATCACTCCCTTACTCACCAGCTACCTATGCCCCTGCACCTCATGTCATGTGCTTCGGAGTCCATGCACCATTATTCCTTTCGCTTGTTGTCTCTACTCTTAGTGCCTTGTGTCATGCGCTCTGAAGTTTGTGTGCCATTGCTCCACTCGTTTGCAGGGTAAGCATGATTTCTTATGTAACAATTCTTTTTTAGAGAACCTCTTTTCACCATTTCCAAACAATATGTTATTGCATTGTAAACAATTTATGCACTTTGTTTGTCATTTGAATGTTTACTCAATCACTACATTTGTAAAAGGCTTTCAAGTCTGACTTCTTCATTACATTGCAATTTATTGTTATTTTAAAGCCACATTTCTCTACATCTTCTTGGAAAAACAAAACAAAAGGACTTCAATATCAACACCACGGATTTAAATGAGCATCTCCTTGCATGCGATGTTCAAAAGAACATACAATTTGATGAAAAAACCCCAAGTAACACGAATGTATTAAAATGTCTCTTAGAATTTTCTCTATATTCCCTCACGATTCATCATTTAATACTATATAAGGACATTTCAATGGTCCCAAGTCTCAATGGTTGACCTTGGCACACCCTCACTACAAACTATAATAACAACACAAAGTCCCCTTCATTGTTAAAACTACACATTGCATAGCTGCTTAATAGTGCTTCCAGTTATCGCGCATTAATTGTCGATACTTTACATGATTTTTATATGTGTTCAACAACACATTCACTTTGCTATGCTATGATGGATTCAAAGTGTTTGAAATTTTTTATGTGGGATAAGGTGAAATGGATGTCAAACACACTCTTGTACTCAATGGATCAAACACACCTCCAACAATCACTCCATTGGTGGATGATATGTTACGTAGGAAAAAGAACATGAAAACCAATTGTGTAACCTCATCATGGAAAACCCTTCTTTGCTTGCTTGCAAAGAACTTTGTCATCTTGTATGATGCCCTATACTCTCTTAAGAAGTATTCTTTGCATTGGATCACAAAGAAGATATATAGAATTAAGATAAAGAAGATATATAGAATTAAGATAAGTGCTACCCCTAAACAAAATCCAATCCTTGTAATTGCTTGTCTTGCGTTACACCTAGCAGAAACACCTAGTGGCTGACAAAGAAATGGATTAGAAAGGAGTGCACAATCACAACAAGCAAAAAAAACTACCATGAGAAAAAGAGAATCGAAGTTAGCACAAACATTGTGTGCAAAGAGAATTGAGGATACTCCTTAATTTCCATGTCTTTGTTGTGGTTCCTTAACATTCTCTTCTAAGTTGAAGAGATTAAATCCATCAACCAAACTATTTTTGCAACAACATGGTCTTGTCTCTCATAATGTGCAATTAAAAGAAAAAAGTGTATGCTCTCTTTGCTTGAAGCAACTATGGAACAACAAGCTACCTATGCTTTCAAGAAAGAACATGTGCATGGCAACCAAAACAACATACATCAACAAAATCAATGACATTGAGCCTTAGCTTATGTCAATTAAAATTTCCTTTTCTCAAATATGTGAGATAATAGAGGGCCAATTAGGCTTGCATGGTAGCATTGTTAATGCATTTGTAGATGTTGACAAAGGCCAAGGCGTGCTTCACGCTTTCTAATTGTGCCACATGGCACACAGCCTCCTTCTAGGCACAGTTGCCTCTTCATAGGCACAATTGCCTCTTCCTTCCATGTTTGATAATGTATTATAGATTGTTCTATGATCTTTTTCCTACTCATCCAAGGAATATGATATACAGTGTTACATGAGAGCTTCTCAATACTTCAAAGATGGGATTGCTAAAGCCAAGGGAAACTCTTTTAAATCAATTGAATTACCATAATCCTCAAAAGAGAGTATGGTAGGGAGGGATTTATAGGAGTTTCTATAGTGTTGACTTTTTGTTCATATATAGTTGATGTTCTCCAAAATGAGGGTTATAGTAAGTATATGGTTCCATAAATCATAAATTTAGGATTTGTGAAAATTTTGAGTCCAATCCGACACATGGACATGCAAATCCTAATGACCCAGTTCATAGTTTGCACCTTTACTGATGTAACGAGGTGCATAGAGCGAAAATGGTCCCTTTCACCTCCCGGTGCCCACACTCAATGTCAAATGGGACTCAAACTTTGCAAGATCATGGAGACCATAGGGTTTAGGACTAGTTCAAAGTTTGACTTTAATCCAATACGTGGACATGCAAATCCTATTGACCCATTCCATATTTTGCACCTTCACGTATGTAACAAGGTGCATAGTGTGAAAATGGGCCCTTTCTCCTCCCCGTGCACACATTCAATGTCAGATTGGACTCAAACTTTGCAAGAGCATGGAGACCATAAGTTTTAATACCTGTGCAAAGTTTGAGTCCAATCCGACACATGCACATGCAAATACTACTAACCCATTCTATATTTTGCACCTTCATTGATGTAACGAGGTGCATAGGGTAAAAATGGGCCCTTTCATCTCCCAGTGCCCACATTGGGTGTCAGATTGGACTCAAACTTTGCAAGATCATGGATACCATATGATTTAGGAACTATGCAAAGTTTGAGTTTAATCTGACACATGGGCATGCCAATCCTGCTAACCCATTCTACATTTTGCACCTTCACTGATGTAACGAGGTGCATAGGGTGAAAATGGGACCTTTCACCTCTCGGTGCCCACAGTCGATGTTAAATGGGTGTCCAACTTTGCAAGAGCATGGAGGCCATAGGGTTTAAGACTTGTACAAATTTTGAGTCCAATCCGACACATGGACATGCAAATCCTACTGACCCATTCCATATTTTGCACCTTCACTGATGTAACGAGGTGCATAGGATGAAAATGGGCCCTTTCACCTCCCTCTTCCCACATTCGGTGTCAGATTGGACACAAACATTGTAAGAGCATAGAGACCATAGGGTTTAAGATCTATGCAAATTTTGAGCCCAATCGGACACATGGGCATGCAAATCCTATTGACCCATTCTATGTTTTGCACCTTCATGTATGTAACAAATTTTGACAAAATAGATTATTTACTCGATTAAAATTTTGCATGAAATAGAAGAAAATCATACAAGTTCAAATGTTACCAAGATATAACACACATCAAAACAAGATTGTTTAATGGGATCAACAAAAATGGATAGTCAATAAAGAAACAATTTTAAAGAGGTATGAAGAATTAATCATTGTGCTATACACAATTTATTAATCCTTTATTGCATGGTACATGTACAACAACCATGTAAATCACCAAAACACGATATGCCATTGGAACATAATAATAAACACTTGTACATGATAAAACAAGGAATGGAATGAAAGAGGCAATGCGGATCATGAATAAAATAGAGTCAAATACAAGATGTGCATGACAATGTATAAAACCAATGATGTCATATACAGTGAAATGCATTAAAAAAGACCATGCGAAATACAATGGTGTTCTCACAATGTGAGACTATAGATCTTCAATACAATGACATGTAATAAACTAGCAATCACCAATACAATGATATACCCTAAACTACTCCTCAGGATCTGCTCTCATGCTAATAGTTGGAAGTATGCTCTCATGATCCTCAAGAGCAAGGCACCATCACGGAGTGGATGTCATCTTGCGACTACAAACACGAGTTAGCTATGAACCTTGATCACAACCCATAGATTCCTTGAAGCTTGGATTCATTGAAGCTTGAATGCGCAAACCATAGAATTCAATCTTAAGATGAATTTCTTGGTTCTTTTCTTTTGCACCAAACACTATGCTCAACTCATCCCATGCATCTATAGCATCATCCTTAGAGTCTATGTGATGAATTATGTTTGGACTCAAGTGCAAGCCAATGAGTAATAGTGCTTCTTCGTCTTTTTCTTTCTAGACTTCATTTTGTGCAGTGGATATGTCTTCTTTTACAGTCTTCCAAAGCTTCTGATGCATCAGGAGATACCTCATTTGTGTAGCCCAAGTGTGGAATCCTTCCCCAGTGAACTTATCAACAGTTCAACTGTGTATTGCCATTGAAAAGGTCTTATCAGTTGAAGAAAATTTCAAATCTAGCAATGTCTAATTGCATACAACAAAACTAACTTCACAGTGCGTAGAGCTCAAAAAATCGGGTATTTTTCTTTTTTGGAGTGCATGCAAAGTCTTTTTGAATTGAAAGTTATGGCTTGTCAAAGTTTTTACAAAGAGAGAGTGGGCATGATGATGTGGCATAGGAATTCACATGTAGCATTCAAAACTGTGCTTTTAGTAAGGACCTATGTACTTAGGTGGCACTATACCATGTGGCAGTCTTCTAACCAAATTGAGTTTAACCGAAGGATAAACTAACTTAACCATGGTAAATTTAATCTTGCCACATGTTAATCAATGGTGACCTTAGAGCTTTGAAGCTGCAGGGTGACGTGATGTTGACGTAATAAACTAAACCTAAATTAACCCTCGCTAGGTTAGTCCTAACCTAGGTTAGGTTAGATTTACCTTAGGTTAGTTTTAAATTTAGGTTAATCTTACTCTAGGTTAGTTAGCTACAGCTAGGTTAGGTTACACTAACAGTTAGTCAAGTAACTGGACAGTTAGGATAGTTAGACTAACTAGACAATTATGCTAGTCTAACCTTAATTAGTGTTAACCATAGTTATGTTAGGTTACACTAATTGTTAGTCAATTAACAAGATAGTTAGGCTAGCTAGACTAACTGGGAGTACTCTAGTCCATTTCCCTCAGTTAGACTTAAAGCCCATTCACACCAAACCCCCCCCACACGCACACACAAAAGGGCACAATTAACCCATACTTTAACCCTTTGTATCTCGCCCGTTTGGGACCCAAACTAGACCCCGTTTGAACCACGGTTTTACACATGAAAACATCACGCTATGGGACATTTTTCAAGCCCATTGCACACCATTTTGGCATCCCTAGCACTCATTAATTTGTGCCCCATGTGGGCCCCTTTTCACACTAATTCGCTCATAAATTTTCATCTCGTGACCGACGATTGACAATTTGTCTGCATCAGCACATTTTCCTACACACGTGGGACAATCGTAGGCACATTATTAACATGATAGTCCCTACAACACTAACACATCTCTAAATCCCCCCTAACACAACTACATCAACACCCACACTAGCGACAGAAGAGACACTTGTTCCACCTCTCGTCAAATGTGCATGCAACTACCCTCCGACCAATGCATCTGACAACTACACTCACTAAATATGCATACAACTCCTTTGTGTCCAATGCTTCCGACAATCCTCTACCCCGATTTCCCCCCTAAAATTCAAGAAATCCCTTTGACTCCTCCATGACACATGGTTGGGTGCTGTTGTGATGATGGGGATCTTGAGCTCGATGCAGAGGGGAATAATTTCTTTCACAATCGCAACAATTTTGGCAATAATAATAACAATCAAGGCAGGTGCCCCCTGGGCAAACTCAAACTTCCCAAATATAATGGTAGGGGCGATCCATCTCAATTCCTTCAGCATTTTGATGCCACATGTCGAGCGGGTGGAGATCAATCCAATGAAACCAAGGTTGCTTGGTTCCCCATGGCCTTAATCGATGAAGCCTCAAAATGGTACCTAGACCTCCTAGTGGAAGAAAGAGCCACATGGGACCTGCTACAAACTAAATTCAAGAGGCGCTTTCAAACGGAGAGACTATAAGATGATCCCGCTCTCCAAATAAGCAAGCTCAAACAAGGTCGCCGAGAAGATGTACGCACATACTTAGGCAAGATGAAATGCTTAATTGTCAAATGTGACCCATGCCCCGATGCTAAGTTCCTCATAGCCTGGTTTATTGTAGGGCTAAGGAAGAAAATCCGCAAAGACATGAAAAAGATTAGCAATTATGAAACATTTAGTACTGCTCATGTGACAGCCATTGGCATCGATGATGGCATGACCAACTTCTCTGACTCTAGCAGTGATGATCGAAGATCCTGTGCACGAGAAAAGCCCTCTAAAATGGGAAAATATAAGTCCACTACTGTCGAAATGTCTAATGAAGATCGTCTAGAGGCCATGACCATGAAGCTAAAAGAAGAAATGATGCAAGCCATGGAACAAAAGCTTCACATGTCTCAACCGCCACCTCAAACTTCTCCATGGCGAGAAAATGTATAGTGCCCACACTGCATGGCCAATCATACAACAAATGAATGCCTGGTCCTAAGAGCCAAGATCACTACACAAGCAAATCCACTACGAAGGTTGTGGTGCCATATCTGCGTAGTCGGTGGCCATGATGAAAATACTTGCATCTTCAACATGTGCAACAACACGCCTCGACCTTAACAATACCAACCGACACCCATACTAGTGTACATCAATCGGCATGCCCCTGGCTTCGAGGCTAAATCCTATTCCCGTCCGGACCCAATTTTTGCAATTACTTAGGAATCCAAATCCACGACCATATCCAAGAGTGCCAAATCTAGCAACAACTTCAATCCAAGGAGGTGGATTCGCCATTTGAGTATGAAGCTGAGTACCCAGTGTACTATGTGGAAGGAGCAGAATGTTTAATACCAATCTATGCAAATCAGGTTTGACCCAACTCATATTGAGCGCCAATCAAGTGCTTCAGTTGTGGAGAAAATCACTGGATCACAGAGTGCCCTCATCGTGGTAGCCTCGCTACCTTCCAACTACTCTGCAAAGATTGTGGCATAGGACATGCCTGTATGGATTGTCCCATGAAAAATAATGTCCCACAACAAATTGAGGCTAAGCCTCTGACATCCCAATTGGCATTATTGGGGTGGACTATCAAAGTCTAGGGCTGGCAAGCGTAATATCACAACTTGTGAATGTAATTACATGCCAGCAAAAAGAGGCCACCAAGGACACTAATATTCTAGATCAATCAAGATGACTTCTTCAAAAGAAAGCAAAAATGCCTCTACCTCCACTAAGCAATGAGTAGCCAAGCTCATCCACATTAGATCCCCAGCCTCAAATAAAAGAAGCTCCATACCCAAATGCAAAAGTGGAGAAGGCTCGATTTCAAGCACTTCAACAATGGGTACAAAAGGAATAAGCTCAATTTGAGGCTAAGAAGCAAGCACAAGATCCAATCCTTGACTTGGCCCCACCAAGTATTAATATTGTACTTGAGCCTCTATTCCAACAATAGAACTTGCAACATAATATACTACCATGCCAACTTGAAGGAGCCGCACTCCTAGCATTCTAAGTTGCCCTATGTCAATTCCCATTGGAATCCTATTACAAAATTGCCCCAATCTCTAGGAGAGTTTCAAAGGATGGATTGAACTCACAAGTCCCCCTCCACCTATGGAAGACATAGAAGATATCCCTGTGCGGATGGGTGAGAGAGATGACATATGCAACATCACTGTGCCTTTGATCCACAAGGCATATGATGGAGTCCAAGCCATAGTGGATGGTGGATCAGGTGTGAATGTCCTATCCAAGGAGATCTACGATGAATGGGGTCTCTCACCAATGCAAAAGGCTAATTTCAACATATGCCTTGCCAATGATTCATAGGCAAAACCCTTGGGAATAGTGAATGGCGTGTCAACAAAGTCACAGGAATACGCTTTTCCCTTCAATTCACAATCTTGGATCTCCCCAATAAATCCTATCAAATCTTGCTTGGACATCCTTGGTTGCATGAAGCATCAGTACTCCATTATTGGGGAACTCATAAACTGACAATCCAAAATCGTGACACCACAGTCAGAGTGAATGTGGGGATAGGAGTAATAAAACCAATTACACCTAGAGCATTGGATGAAACCTCTTCAATGATGATCTCAAGCAAATCATCTCCTCTATAACAACATGCCATAGTGGGTGATACACAAAGCAATATCAATAATTGGATACAAACATTGGCAACCATTGACAACTGCCATTCATTAGACCCCATCTTCTTGCAGATAGATGCTAAGGTCATGCAGCTAAATCCTCCACTCGGACATGAAGAAGCAATCAATCTAGAGGTGCCATTCTTTATGGCTGATGTCGAGTGGAATACTGAACTTGAAGAAGGTACCCATACTAATAATGACTCAGATTTTCCTTGGGACCTTGAAACTGAGGCTGATAATGCTCAATTTGAAGATCAAGTCTTTGACAATGACTTAGCCATTCTGCATGCCCTAATGGCAGTCAAGCTTCCCAAAGTTGAACTCCAAAGTTGAGTAACAGTAGAAGATCCTGCAAGAAAGCTAGAGGAAATCATTGCAAAGCCAAGGCTGAACACTTAAATGAATTTGAACGAGTCCAAACAAGGATCGTTGAATTGTATCTTATAAAGCTAGCTCCCTCAAAATCTGAGCCACCTCCTCTTGAATGGTCCCCTGATGGACTTGAAGGAGTATGCACAGCAAATGAACCCTTACTTGGGAACACCTTACCAATGGAAAAGTTACCCCACAATTCCCAACTTAAGAAGTTTTGAAAGTATAAGCCACATGTGCAGATGAAGCTTGATCAAGAGACTTCAGAGAAAGAAAGTCCCCAAGAGCCTCAAAATTTGGTTAATAATACTATGCCACCCAGTACCCATAGCACATATCAGGCTAGCTCAACACCATCAGAGGCTGATCTTCGAGAAATGCCAGAGTATTATCCATGGTTGCATGGATATTGTGACAGTGACTATGCCAGAGATCATGAGACCAGGAGATCCACATAGGGATATGCATTTTTCCTTGTTCAAGGTTCTATATCATGGTTGTCAAACAAACAACCAACTGTTTCTTTATCTTCTACTAAAGCAGAATATAGAGCACTCACTACAGGTGCATGTGAAGCTATATGGCTCAAAAGACTATTGTCAGAAATAGATTACTTTGATGAGTCAAAGCCAACAACAATATATAGTGATAATCAATCGACTCAAGCATTGGCCAAGAAGCTGGTATATCACTCCAACACAAAGCACATTGATGTCAGAGAGCACTTCATCAGAGAAAGAGTGTTACTTGGTGACATCACGCTGCAGCATTGTGATAGCAAAGAGAATGTTGCAGACATCTTTATCAAACCACTCGGTAAAGAGCTTTTTGAGAAACACCAGCTAGCTCTTGATTTGATGTAGAGGTAGGACATTCCCATTAAAGGGGTGTGATGGAATGTAATGCTCAGTCCTTTGATTCCCCAGAATAATCATCTTGATGGAAGGCCTACTTCATGATATTGATCTTGAGGGAAGGTGTTGAGAGTTCACGCTCAACATCATGTGATCATATGTGCATAGCACCATCATGTGATCATATGTGCATAGCACTAACCCAATAGAGTGTTAGAGTTAGCTCAAATGTCCACCTCTCATGTAACCCACCAATATTCTGTGTACCCAATGTTGTAAGGCCCCCATATGAGGAGAAGCCATGATGGGTATCAGATATTGGGAGGGATCCCCAGTTTAGACACTGGAAGGGGTCTTAGAGTAGACCAGATGGTTATGAGACGGCTTAGGAGCCAAGAGTAGATACCCGTCTGCACAAAGGGGGGGTTCGGGGGGGCGATAGCCCCCCCGATAGCAGGGGGTCCGGGGGGCGCAGGCCCCCGGTGGGGGTCTGGGGGCAAAGCCCCCAGCGGCAGGGTCCGGGGGCTGCCGGTAGCCCCAGGCCCGACGGCATGTTTTCTGAAGGGTCGGTGGTCTTCCAGGCCGACTGTCTATTAGGCCGACTGCCTATTACAGGGCCGACCGTCAACCACTTTCACTATATAAGTGGCCACCCCCTATCATCAGATCACCAGTTCTTCACACTCATAGTCCTCCGTCCAGCATCTGTCTAGATCACCATCGAAGCTCTGTCTGTAGAGCGCACGGGTGGACAGCCAACCATCAGTTGTATCAGCAGTTTGGTATATCAGAATTTTTTTGTATTCTCTCCAGCTTTCCATCGTGTACTTGCGTTTTGTTGTTATCTTCCGCTGCGTACTATTTTCTTACATAGAGTGCTATAAAGGAAAGGGTTAGATGCCCTAACCCTAACCCTAAATGGGTTTGTATATATTCTACATTTTCAACTAAATCTAGTGTATAGTTAGTCATTTGTGGTGTGCTCTCTAGCTATGCCCTCTCTCCTCATCTCCACTCTTCTCCTCTCCCCTCTTCATATTTTGTCATACGGTTTCTTTTCATTCAAATTTGGTAGCAAAATCCTATGTTTAAGTTTAGGCGGGTATTTGTGATTCCATTGTAGTGCATGGCTCCATAGGTGTAGCTATCTCCTTGCACTCAGACATACCAAATGCTTTCAAGATCTCCCTTGCAGATTTCTACTGAGAGTTAAAGATCTTGGCTGGCTCTTGCCAGACTTCAATCCTCAAACAGTAGTGCATCAAGCCTAAGTTTGTCATCTCAAACTTCATGCTCAACACCTTTCTAGTCTGCTGGATCATGTCTTCATAGTCACCTATAATAAGGAGATCATCCACATATAGAACAATAATAGCAGATTTTTCACCTTTCCTGTACACATACAAGTTAGCATCTGAGGCACATCTTTTGAAGTTTAATTTATGAAAGAATTTGTCTATCCATTGGTACCATGCTCTTGGGGCCTGTTTTAGCCCATACAGAGCCTTCTTCAGCTTACATACCTTGTTCTTAGAATGGGGGGCCTCAAACCCAGGTGGCTGAGCCACGTACACCTCCTCCTTGAGGTCACCATTCAAGAATGCTGATTAAACATCCATTTGATAAACTGGCCACTTTTTATGAGCAACCACCGATAGTACTGTGCAAATAGTGGTCATTTTGGCAATCGGAGCGAAAGATTCCTGAAAATCAAACCCTTCAACCTGCGAAAATCCTTGTGCAACCAATCTGGCTTTGTACTTTTCCAAAGTCCCATTAGCCTTGTACTTTACCTTCCAAACCCACTTGCTGCTAATAACCTTTTTGTTGGGTGGTCGATCTACGAGCTCCCAAGTTTCATTCTTCATGGTGCTATCATATTCTACTTGCATAGTGTTTTTCCAATCTCGGTTTGCAAGTGCTTCCTCTAAACTTGCAGGCTCCTTTACTTCTGCAATAATCTTAGCCATCAAGGCCATATTGGCTATGTGAGCATAAGCCCTCCTTTGCTCCTTGATTCTCTAAGACTGCCTTGGTCCCCATCTGCATGCTACTCAACAGACATAGGCATCTGGTTATCATGGTCATAGAGCTGCCTTACCCATCACAGTGGCAATTGCTTTTCTAGTGGTGTAACAATAGGTTGGTGACTTATACCTTCATCATCTGATATTTCCTCCTCCTTTATAGCTCCTGGGATGGGTCCATAGTGAATTACCTCTTTGCTTGATGATGAAGTAGAAGAGCTCTTCTCTGCCTCCATTACATGTGGCTGCTCCCTGAACACCACATCGTGGCTCGCTATGATCTTCTTTTCCTCTCACTCATACAACTTATAGGCTTTCTTCTCATCACAATAGCCTAAGAAGATGCATTTGGTGATTTTTGGTTGTAGCTTGTTTCTCTCTTTGTCTAGTACATGTGCACAGCATTCACATTGAAATGTTTTGAAGTGGGAGATAGATGGCTTCTTACTGCTGTAAGCTCATGTGGTGTTTTACCTTTGAGTGCCTTTGTATAGCTGCAATTAAGGATGTAAACCGCAGTATTGACAGCCTCAGCCCAAATATGGTTTGGCAGTCCAGAACCTTTCAACATACACCTCCCCATCTCCATGGTGGTCTGCATTCGGCATCAACAATCAAATTTTGCTAAGGCGTATGTGGTGTTGTCATTTGTCGCTTAATCCCTTTGCTCTTGCAAAAATCTCCAAACTCTATAGAAATAAACTCACCACCACCATTCGATCTGATTTTCTTCACTTTTCTCCCTGTTTCATTTTCAACAAGCTATAGCCATTCTTTCAATTTACCAAAAGCGTGAGCCTTTTCGCGAAGAAAGTACACCCACATCTTCCTACTATAGTTGTCGACGATCAATAGAAAATAGGAAGATTCCCCCAAGGCCTGTGTAGTCATCTACTACACAAATCAACATGCACCAACTCTAGAGGAGCGTTTGCTCTATTCTTGCTTTCTTGTAGGAATGCCTTCTTTGTTGCTTGCCCATCATGCAAGCTTCACATGGTTCTTTGATTTTTGCTATTGCAGCAGGTAAGTGAGCAACCATACCTTGCTTCTGCATCTCCTTCAGCACTGCAAAGGCAATGTGGCCGAATCTTTCATGCCAACCAGCGATGGCTGTAAGAGTGCTTAGCTCATACAGGTTGTTCCTCCTTACTCCAGTGCCAACAAGATTGCTTGCACTATCCATAATTTTTGCACCTAGTTTGCTGAGGTTGAGGGGAGCATAATGATGAGTCAATCCAAATATATATGAGAGCTCTTTTAGCGCTTCCAATTCAAGGATTGCAAGCCGCTTTCTACTCCATTGGATCCTGGCTTCCGTTTCTTCTTCGAAAATGAAAGTGCCCCTTTTAATGCCACTCTTTATCAGCAATCTAGAGTTGCGTGATTTATTTATGTCATACCTGGCCTGATTTGCAATATGCCGTTTCCCAGTTAAGCACGTACATGCACAAGCCCAGCATACAGCCTTGGCAAGCAATGTGATTGGGTAGGTTGTTATGACACCCACGTATCACACACTGGTAATTGTTTCAAGCTTAGCTCTTCATGCATCTCTTGGTTTAGCAAGAAGCAGCCACAGTTGCCACTTCTAGAAGTTGAGTACAAGGCATCCTTCACAGCTATAGTAGAGTATGTTTGGCTTCATAAGTTGCTCTTAGACTTTCATGTTAGTCAGGACAATTCTATGCCACCTTCGATGAAGATGCGGTGGTCACTGAGTCCAAGGCGACGTACAAGGTGATTGCTTGAGGAATCAAAGAAAAAGGGCTCTACAAAATCAGTGCAATGTTGGTTGTATGAGACAAAGGCATGTCAAGATTCTGGCATGAACGGTTGAGACACATTAGCTTCCAGCCCTCGAAACCATGCAAAAGGCAGTAATCATGGATGGAATTTCACAACTTACTAGCAACCACAAAAGGGCTCCAAAGCTTGCATGGAGGACAAGCAATACCAGGACCCATCCCAAATGGAAGGCCACGAGTAGGGCCATTGAGCCACTTGGGCAGTTCACTCAGATAGTCGTGGGCCCATGCCTACAAGATGACTCTTTGCTACAAGAACGCGATCAATCACCAGTTGACAATGACATGGAGATCTCAGCAGAAGGGAACAATATCTTTCTTTGATGGAGTTTTCCTTTAACAGCATTGTTTATTCTTCCATAGGCAAAACTCCTAATGAGATAGCTCAAAGACAAATATTGCATATTCCTAGCCAATGAGTTCACCATGGATATTCATGCCATCTACAAGCAAGTTAAAGGCATGATCTTAAAGCCCCAAGACAAGCAGCAGAAGAAAGCTAACAAGCACCGATGAGCTTCATTGCTTAGTTGGGCCTCAATCGCTTCAAAGACAATGTTCGTATTGACCCATATTTCTTGGTCCCTTGTCCTACATGCGATAGGCTTTTAACTTCCTTCACTGTAGCCTCGGTAGACACACTTTCTGCTCATCGGATGATGGATCTAGCTTGGTCCTTGTATCTTTGTGAAAGTGTGCCCAAGTCTTAGAACCAAAAACTTTCTAGTGCTTGGTGATAGGTGTTCTATGCGATTATGCCTCTAGAGGTTTCTTATCTTTGACTGCTTTAGTTGTCCTCGACCACCTTTTCCTAACAGGTTTTTGAAAGATTCTTTCCTATGAGCATACCCAAATCTATCTCCACTATGGTGCAATTCTTTCGCTCATCTCCTGATGTCACCATAGAGAGAGGGCCTTTTTTGTGGGTGTGCTCGCCTGTGAGTGTACAAGAGGGAGAGAGGGTCTTTGTTGTGGGTGTGCCTGGCACTTGCGAGTGTACAGTAGGAGGAGGGGATAGATACACCCCTGGGCCATGTATTTTTTAATTCTTTAAACATGAACTAAGAAACATTTTAATGGCAATCCAATTTCATGCAATGATACCCTCAAGGGACTAGAAATAGTCCAAGAACTAGAATGCATGCATTAGACTAACCTTTAACGAGTTAAAATGTTGAATGTTGTTTGTGGCAATGTGTAGGACCAAGGAAAGTGCAAAGAAGTCCTAGAACTAAGGGAAAAGTGCAAAAATCAGGTCCTACCAAAGGCAAAAAGCATCCAGAAAGTGGGCGCTTATATGGAGGAGGGCCCCAGCTAGGCAGACAAGTAGAAAAAGCAGCGCAATTCTCAAGAAAAGCCCTAAAAGCAACAAAAAAAGCTAGAAAGCTTGGTTTTTGTATAAAAGTAGCTTTTAGGAAGAACAAAAGCATAAAATAGCTTTTAAAAAGCACTAAAGCTGGAAATAGCTTTTAGAAAGCAGGTTTAGCTTTTTGCTAGGCCAAGTTTATAAAAGAAGAGCCAAAGAGCTCAAGATCATTCAGTTTTGTACTCAGTTCATGCTCTTGTGAAGAGCCAGTTGTACAAAGACTATTTTCTATTGCAATAAAGACCTTCAGGGGGGGCTCGCCCTTCTTTCTAGCCCCTAGTGCTATGTTCTTGCTTCTCTCCCTCATCTCCCAGCTACTCTACTTGTCGGCAATCACATTTTAATAACCTCGTCAAAGTTCCCATGCTTTGTTCAAGTTCCGGTTATAGATTCTAGCATAGGAGCAAATTGTGGTTTCTTTTACAGAGCTGTCTTGGATTGCATGCTAGGATCTTGAGCCCGAGAGTGTTTCCTTTGCTACGATTCTATGCTAGAGTGTTCCCTTTGCTGTGATTTTGGTTTCTATGCATGGATTGAAGCCCATAAGCACCTGCAAGCCGTGCCCGGGAGCCCAGGAGGAATTTGTGATTGGTTTGAGGGATGTTCTTTGGTTTACTATTTCATTTGCTGAATACGATCAATGATAATTTTTGTTTGAGTCTGCATACGAGATAGAGGATCCACACTAATGTACATGTGCCGATGACAAAAAACAACCCGTCGTGGGTAAATGTGATTATACGAAGACCATTTGTTGATGACTGGAGGGTCACAGTGCAAGTATTGACAATTGGCGAACAGCCGCCTACATTGTACAAACATAATCACATGTTGTGCAGGGGGAATCGTCGCTTGTAAATCCCTCTTTGTTTGCATGGGATTTCCATCGCCAAGCTCTCGTTTGCAATTGTTAGGAGAGTGCAATCTATAATTCTCATTGGCAGGTGAGTTATTTGCATTTGCTAGTTTGTGAGTTGTCACTAGCAGGGAGTTGTTATTGCTAAACAGCAAATCCTGCTTGTAAGGCTTTGACATTTAGCAGGTTGCAAAGTCATTTCAAAGGCTAGTATTTTATGACTATTGTTACCTACCTGTGAGCTGTTTGAATAGAGATTGCAGCGACAAAAAGTAGTAAGCATTGCTATCTATCCATATTCCTATTCATTGACAATGTTTGCGGTTGTTTAATCGTTCTAAAGTGGGTCGCAGATTTTATTGGAAACGTGTAGTTTTTTCATTTAATAACTACCTTGTGATTGTTCAGGTAGATTACCTAAAAGCCCTTTGTTTCGATTATTGTTGGTGGACGTATTTAGGGTGAGTAAATCTAATGTGTTATTGTTACAAATAAATTTGGTATTTAATCAAGTTGTTCATATCAGGAGGCCCTTTGTTTTGGGCATACATTGAATCATAATTGTCAATACTTCATAGTTAAGTTGAATTTTTTTTGAAAATTAGATCTAGATAGAAACTTTGGTAAAAAATTATGATTGTTTCAATTTTATCAGCTATCTTTAAATCTAAATTTCTTTTTTTTTAATGTATCCACTATGCAATATTTTCACCCACTTCACATTAGTGTTGAGCGTGCTTTCAAGGAGGGTGGTCATTTGCTACATTTAGAGCATAATCCATCTAGACCCAATCCTGAGAGCTACTCTCTTGAGGAGTTCTATGTAGTTCATTACAATGAATCCTGCCATCTTGAGCTCCAAAACTGAGTCTCTTGCTAGATGACTAAGTTACTGAATGAACTTTGTTATTGAATAAGTTATTTGAAGCTCAAGCTAGGTGGGATACACAAAGGATGACTCCTACCTCATCTGAACATAGTACCATGCTACTGGTACCACATGGTGGGAGCACTTTAGTGTTGACTAGTCTCAGTAGTGCTTACAAGAACCATTGAAACCACTCATTTTCAATGGAGATGAGCAAGATAGGAACAATTTATACCCTTTTTTGGAATTGGAAAGATGTCCATAGATTGAAATCTACCATGTAACTTGCCTGATTAGAGTTTGAAAATATTTTTCTCAAGGTCCTTTCAAATAATGAATAAGAAATGTCATGGGAGGCATGGGATTCTTTTGAGTATGGGAAAGTTTCCATTGAATCAATGAATACTGAACCTGTGCTTTGCACATGCAAAGATGCATGACCATCCTCAACAACTCCCCATCTGAAGGTGGATCTTTGATTCTTAAATTGCTAATCAATTCACCTTGCATACTTGGATTGGATTTTGAAATTTTGGCAAAGTCTTAATCCATGGCTCTCAGACCTTCCATCTCCTCCTTTCATTCCATTAACCTTCCATCTCCTCCTTCCTCCCAAAGGTGACCTTCCATCTCCTCCATTCCATTGACCTTCTATCTCCTCCTTGCCCATAAAGGTGCCTCTTGTATTTCCACCTCCTCCCCTCTCCAAGCCTCTATCCAAGAGCTCCTCCTTTGTGACATGTGGTAGGGTCTTCTCCTCCAAGCTACCACGTGTCCTCTCTTTTTTTTTGGCTGTCCATGGTTAATAGGTTAAAGATATGTCACCAAGTATCGTGAGGCTCTTCTCAAGTTAGAACACCTTATTGAGTTTCATAAAATTAGGGGGTTTCTACGTGGTCTTAGAGATGATGACAAAATAGAAGTGCATAAAGATGTCTGAGAATTCTTGGATATGGATGAGGCTATTAGATTTTCTTAGATCTATGGTAGCAAGGTATAAAGCCGCAGTTGAAAGTCACGTCTTTTAAGCTAGTCAAGCTAACAACACTCTTTCAAACAAAAGCCAAATCTTTAGCCTTTGTTCCTCAAAAAGTATAGGACTTTATGAACAAGAGGTTTATGTTACCTCCTGACCACTATAATGAAGCATTGGCTACACTTGAAGTGTTATAACATAGCAGCAAATTGCCCTAATCAACCACATGAGATTTTAGTTTTTATTTTGAGTACGGTAAGCAATCGATGAAGCAAGTTCATATTGTATAGATCTTGCCAATTTCTCAAAATTCTGAATACAAGGAAGTCGAAGTCTTTCATGAGGATGAAAAGCATGCTTGCTTTATTGCTTCAGCTATGTGGCAATCCACTTTTTGTCCTCATGATCTGTTTTGGATGCATGGAATTCTTATTAGAAAGCAGGTTCTTAATTTCTTGAACTACTTGCTCATTAAGAAATGCAAGCTTACTGAGAGTCCTAGTGCACATAGGTATATGATGGTTGATAATGTGAATTTGGAATTGCAAGGGTAATGGTTTTCGAATTATGCATGTTGACAGAACTGATGTAGTCCTAGGCAAGGAAAGGCTCTATGGGTTGGGCCATACCCTATGGAGGAGTTATTTAAATAATGCCCTTGATTTTGAGGAGGATGGATAGTGGATCCAAAACATGGTATCCCTGATGCTCATCTCATTATTGAATGTAGTTGGAGCACTTAATCGAACATGATGAGGTCCAAGGTATTTCTTTGTGATCATTCCTTTGCTGCTCAAAGTTGTTTACATTTGCTTAAAAAAGAAAAAAGAAAAAGTTTAATTTCTATTGTATGAGCTCATTGATGTTTTTTCCGAAGACCTCCTAATGGTTTATCTACAGTAGATCATAGGAGTTGCTCCTATTTTCAATGCACCTTACTGTTTAAGCAACAAAAGAGATGGAAGTAGGGCAGTAGTTGTCAAAGTATCTTAGGAATGGTGGATTCAGCCTAGTAGTTCTCTATGGGCTGCTTCAATTCTTTCAGTTAAAAAGAAAGATGGATAAATGTGTTTATGCAGAGGTAGCTATCCTTCATAAGCTGACAACTAGAAATAAGTATCCGTTGTCTTGCATTGATGAGCTCTTTGATCAATTGCAAGGAGCTAACTTTAGCAACATGGACTTCCATTTTGGGTACCACCAAATAAGAATTCATCTTGATGATGTATCCAAAATGGCTTTTAGAACCCATCAGAGTCATTATTTAGAGTAATGCCTTTTACATTAACTAATGCTCTTGAGCCTAGACCCAAACTTGTAGTTGTCTTTCTAGAATATGTTCTTATCTTATCTATAGTAAGACAATCGAGCATTTGGAGCACTTGAAATTAGTTTTGGAGTTGCTCATGCATCGTAAGTTATATGCTAAACTATAAGTGTGGCTTCTTTTGTAAAGAAGTCAAGTATATGGGTCATATTATATCTATGGAAGTGATACATATGGATCAGATAAAGGCAAAGCTATTATAGAGTTTCCAAGCTTGACTACTTTGAAAGAACTTCACATCTTCCTTGTTCTTTCTAGTTTCTACTGAAGATTTGTCAAGGATTATGCTAAGGATAGACATAGAAAGGGAGGCACCTTTATATGGACTAAGGAAGCTGAAATAAGTTTTTAGCTTATTAAATAATTGTTGATTCTAATGAACCTTTCATACTTGAAAGTGATGCAAGTGGTGAAGCTATGGGTGCTACATTGATTTAGAATGGACGATTGGTTGCTTTTGAAAGCAAGAAACTAAACCTAGCTCAGAAACTTCATTCAACATATGAGAAATAATTTATTCTATTATCCATGCTTTGAAAACATGGGGGCATTATTTTTATGGTGCTAAGTTTTAGATTCTCTTTAATTAAGAGGTATCAAGTGCTTGGGCAACCACTATGTTAAAAGGCTGAAAGGTGCCAGATGGGCTGAATTGATGTAGCTGTCTTATATACAATTAAGATATCACAAAGGAAAGTATAATGTGGTAGTTGATGCAATGGTGCTTTAAGTCCTATGGGTTGGAATCCCTCTCGCTCTCTCTCCCTCTCTGCATGTGCATCCACTTGTTGCTATAGAAGTGATGCCTTGTTGATAGGACATATATTGCTACCCAAATAAAACTCATAAGAAGCATTTTATTCCATAATCGTGGAAATCCTTTGAGATGCCTACATAAGAATACAATTAAAAGAAAAAAATAGTGGCCTAGCAATTTCATCACCATTGGCTATAACCTAGAAATTTTTTAATGCATAAGAAAGTCATGATATGTGTTAGCAAGCCACAGGCATCTAGTTGATGCTCAATCAAAGGGCCAATGTGGAAAAGCCATAGGTACATACTTGCTACTATGATGACGGTTTGATGTAGTGTGTGCATGCATGCATGCGAGTGTGCATGAATTTTGTTGCGTGTCGCTTGGTTAGGAGCAAGGCTCATACAAGAAATTCCTAGTTTAGCTCTTTTGTAAATCTCGTATAATGTCCATTACTAAAGGTGTCATTGGGCTCCAACTCTCTTGTAGTGTTGGCTCAAATATCTTATAAGCTAAAATTATCTTTTAAAGACATATCAATAGAGACACATTGAAATTAGACAATCAAAAGTGCCTATATGATGATTACAACGGAGAAGAAGTTACATCTAGAATCTTTTTATATAAAAGTTAAAGTGGTTCTAGGCACTAAGATAGGTGGCAAGTGACAAAAGGTGCAAAATTTTGGAAAAATGTCTCCCAAAAGATTTTTAATGGGCTTATAAGAGAGAAGCATAGGAAATCAAATGTAAGAAAGTCAAATTTAATGTCACGCAAGAATAATCCAATGAGTTGACAAGATTATAATATCCAAAATAGTGTTGTATAAAATTCACACTTTTCAACCTAGAGGGATCCATTTATCCAATTATTTCTTTGCAAACACAATTGACGACACAAATCACCCAACTTGTTTACTCAAGTAAATAGTATGCTAATTAGGCCAAGTGCCAACCATCTATTGGATAAGTGCATGCAAGCAAGCGAGCTAGCTAGCTACAGTCTTGCATCATGCATGCCAATTTTAAATATTTAAATAGATGTCCACCTTCTTTCCTTAAGGCACCACTGCAATCGTCTTTATTTTGTTCTATAATTATCCCTTTTAGTGGTCTATAGTTGTTGCCTCTCTTAGTCAAAGCCGTTAACCGACAAAAAATTTATTATTTCTTAATTGCAAATCATTCGATACAATCAAACAAATTTGTGGCGTAGATGACAATTCAACCAAATTTGAAACATGTAAACTTAAAAGCAAAGTAGGAAGTAAGGAGATACTCTCAATATGCATGTAGGGAATCATCTTGCACTTTTCAAAATAGTCATTTTATCAAGTTTTAGAAATGCAGAAAAGTCTAATAAAAGAAGTACAGTTTGTTTCCAAGAAGGCAATAAATAATAGGAACCAAGTAATGTCCATGTTTTGAAGGCGACGGCATCTTGTTTTAAGGAAGAAAGAAATGTACCTTAGCGCTATATGTGTTGAAGAAAAAAAAGTGGTAACTCAACTTGATGAGTGGCTCTTCCTTTAAAATTCATTAGTGTTCTTTATACTTGATTTATGCCAAACTAACAATTGAATTTTTTTAATCTTTTAGTGGTTGCAAGGTTCTATGGAGGGGTGTTATGTTGAGTTTACATGGGAAGGTGATATGTGTACATACATGTACATATATGTGCTTGGGTATTGTTATTGTTGTATATAGTTTCCATAGTTTTCGTTTACAGAGGGAAGAAGGCAATGCTCGAGGAGTGAAGGCATATTGGTTGGCAAGTAGATCCTTTACACATTGTTGTGCAAGTTTTGTGTTTGGTACCTTTCCTTAGTTACCATTTGCTTCTATAAACAAGACATACCCCCTTTAGTAGAATGTTAAAATTTCTAGGGAGATAAACAATTTGGAACTCTCCAAATCAAATTGTCATAGGTGATTGATGATGAGTATGAAAACTTCAAAAACTATTTCATGAAAAATTCTAATAGTGTTAGTTAAAGGAGAAGAGTGTAAGTTATATGCTTAGGGCTAATTGTAGATTCCCACATGTATAATGTTTGTTTTGTAGAACAATTAGGAAAATAACTATGTTAAAAGTTTAGAAAGACACAAATCTCTTGTTACTATGCTGAAATGCTATCTTTTGATCCCTTAGGTCATTCAACCTTCCCTAGACGATCCCATAATATAAATATTCATTAGCCAAATTTTCTCACTAAGCAGCAATAGGATTCTACTAATAGAATGGTCACCCATGTTTCAATCCTCATTGCAAGTAAATGGGCTAGTTCTTTTTAATTTGGTTATAAAGTGCTCTAATATGTATCTAGCAATATATTTAATGATGGCCATGCTAATGACACTAATTATGTTCTTATGAAATCATTCTTTCCCCTCATCAATAATTGAACTCATTCACTAAAAATGTGTTTGTATTGCTTTATGGGTAGTCATTCAAACACAATCACTATCAACAAAAGGATCATATGAGCAAGCCATTATAGAAAAACTTTTGATATCTAAAATTAGTAAAGCAGAATAGAAAGCTAAGCAAAAAACAAGCAAAAAGAAGAGGATGAAGAGCTAAAAACAAAAGCTAATGAGAGAGGGGCATGCTCTCTTATATTCTAAGTAATTGTAGAGAAAGTGTTCCATCTCTCCCTATACATCACATACGGATTTGTATTCTTTGTTTTACAATGTTCTTTAAATTTTTTTAAAAAGAAAGCTTTTTTTCCTTTTGAAAATTTCACTATTTTTTGTTTTTAAAGAATGATATGAGCTTTCTATTCATCAACTGAATATGTACTATGCTCTCCTTACACTTTTCTTAAAAAGTGTCCCTCCGGCAATCAGTTATTTTAGGCCACCTCTTACTATTTCTATTATGAGTGACATCTCTCTTTCTCTCTCTCTCTCTCTCTCTCCCTCCCTCCCTCCCTCCCTCCCTCCCTCTCTCTCTCTCTCTCTCTCTCTCTCTCTCTCTCTCTCTCTCCCCCCCCCCCCCCAAATCAACTCGTCCCTCTAAGGGCAGTGCTCATGAGTACTTGTACTCACTTGTTTTGCAACACATTTTTACTTAAATCCAATAAACTTATGATTAACTTAACTAGCCCTTTGTTTTAAATTAATGCATGCACTTGACAGTAAGGGAGAGCTAGGAAATCAGAAGAAACAACCATGGTAAACACAAAATCAAAGGACTATAACACCAACATTCATTTGATCATAGTCCAGTTCATAATATCTTAAAGGTTAGTCATCACTTTGAAGATTACTTCAATGTTATTGAAGAGAAAACTCACAAGCTCATGAGAGCAATCCCTTATTCATGTATTTGATGGGCTTCAGTAATGTTTGTCCATTCTGAATAATTAAAAAACTAAACCTGATATTTCCAAGGAAGATTGGGTCTAATGGACTTGGTGTTGCGTCTTATTTCTAAAATTTGTCTAGTTCTTTTTCTCTTTAAAAAAAAAAAATTATAAAATTGAGATTATATTTCAATTAGCCAATATGTGCTCCATAATAAAATGAAACTCTAGGACATCAGATTTAATCAATAAATGTATGCAACAGGGTGCAAGTAGACCAAATAAGTTTTTGATTATGTGCTCAAAGGAAAATTTCAAAAACATTGGGTTTAGAATTAAAATAAGCCAAGAACATGTGAATCCATCACATATGAGTCACAACAGAGTTACATGCTCTCTATATACTTAAGAATCACAATTAAAACTATTAAGGAATGAAGGTAACATATTTTTCACAATGGCCATTTTTACTTATGAATATTTTGATTTTTTAAACTCTTAAAAGAATTTGTACTTTTTTTGTGGTTCTTAATTAACAAGTATGCATTTATATAAACTATTATTGAATGCTTTTCCTTTTGTTTGAGTGGTTATTTTTGTTTATATGTTTTTCTTTTTCTTTTCTTGTCTTAAAAACAATTATGTTCAAATCTTATAACAAGAATATTTACACCATGGCAACTTTTCAAATCTTAACATCATACTCATTGAGGTTGTTGTGTTCTTTCTCACGAAATAGTAGAAAGCATTGAACAACAAATTTGTAATTCCTATAAAAAAACAAATTCTCACGCAGAATGACGAGTACTTCAAAATGATTCGATCATTAAACTTTGAACAAAGACAACTATTTGATGACATTATGATACAAAAACGAATAAAACCAAATGAAAAAATACACCTGTTTTTAACAGGTGGGGCTGGAATAGGGAAAACATATCTTTTGATGCTCATAGTTCAAGATTTGTTGTGACATTACAATCAAATGATACAAAACATAGATTATAATTTGATACACGTCCTAATGTTAGCCTATACAGGAAAAGCGGCATCACAACATAAACAGGCTCAGTATTCACTTTGCACTTTATTTACCACTACAAACAAAGAACCTAACGAGCTTGGCTAGAGAAAAACTAGATACACTTATTCGCCTGTATGAACAAGTACAACTTATTGTATTTGATGAGATTACGCTAGTTGGTAAATGAACTTTAGATTTTGTAGACCTTTGCTTGCGTACATTCAAAAGAAACCACACGGAATACTTCGGTGGCATCAATGTCATTTGTTCAGGGGACTTGTACCAAGCCAAACCAGTAAGAGACAATTGGGTATTCAAACAAGAAAAAGAGATAGTCGAAACAATAGAAGACACATACTAGCTTACAAAACCAAAATGCTACGAGCTAAAACAACCAATGCGACAAAACAACAACAAATTCATAGAGGCACTCAATAATTTCAGAATATGTGCACACACTCCAGAACAAATAAAATACATAAACGACCACTGCTTCCGTCCACCACCACAAGACCCAACCTTTCCCCATCTTTACTACACAAACTTGGGCATGAATAACCACAACGAAAAGGTATTTCATGCAACAAAAGGAAAAGAATATAACATTAAAGCAATTGATACATTTAATAACAGTAGCCACATTTCATGTAAACTATTGGAAAACCCAAAAGCAACAGACACAAAAGGAGGGAGTGTTAAGAACAAGGAGGGAGTGTCCAGACTCCATAGACAAAACAAGGGTGCAGAGAAAACAAGTGTTAAGAAAACTACAAGGCGGGAGTGCAGAGAAAACAAGGGTGGAGAGCCAAACACAAAGGACGATGGTCTCAGGACCGTCTTTGTCCCGGGAAAGCCACACGACGGACCCGGCCCGGGCCTGCATCGCGTAAGGTATGCTCTGCATGACAAAATGCGAGTCTTAGGTTCCACAGCTCCATTTTATAACGTGTACCCAAAATTTGGCTTCTTGTTGTAGCGCGTGCTCCACAAACTTCTCACCATTGATCTATATAAATGCTGTCACTCGATCGGGCAGATCAACACCAAGAGCTAGCTATGGAGTGCGCAACCACATTCTTCTCAGCTGATACACTCCCTAACTGCAAGGAGGTGCAGAACAACACACAAGCAGAGAGTGACAGAGAGAGCCACTAGAGAGCCAGAGAGAGAGAGAGCATGTCAGAAAGGAGAGCGAGAAGCAATCGAACTTAGCGAGAGTGAGAGCCAGAACGAGAAAGAGAAAGAGAGAAAGAGAGAGAGAGAGAGAGAGATTTGATAGCACCATGTCGAAGTCTGCAACTCGTAGTGAAGCTTGCATAATATTGCCATCCTTCCCCCCCGTCCAGAAGTGTATCTCCTCCGGTAGAGAAGCCCAATGTGTCGTCTCCGACCTCGATGGCACCCTCCTCCGTGGCCGTAGCTCCTTCCCTTATTTCATGCTCATCGCCTTCGAAACTGGCGGTCTCCTTCGTGCCGCTTCCCTCATCCTAGTCGCTCCCCTCGCCTGGTTGCTCTACCACTTCGTCTCCGAGTCTGCTGGCATCCAGGTGCTCATCTTTGCCTCCTTCGCTGGCGTCAAGGTGGTGGACATCGAGTCCGTCGCCCGTGGCGTGCTGCCCAAGTTCTACTCTGCAGACGTGCATCCCGACACGTGGAAAGCTTTCTCTTCTTTCGGAAAACGCTGCGTGCTCACGGCCAATCCTCGCATCATGGTTGAGCCGTTCTTGAAGGAGTACCTTGGAACTGATCTTGTGATCGGCACAGAGATTGGAGTGGTGAGAGGAAGAGCCACTGGATTTGCAACCAACCAGGCGTCCTGGTTGGAGACAACAAGAAGAACGCAATGAACGAGGCCTTCCCACAAGAGACGCCAGACGTAGGGCTTGGCGACCGTAAGACCGATTTCCCATACTTGGAACTTTGCAAGGTCTCTCTCATTCTAACTCTCACTCTCACACCCAGATTATCTCTCCTCTAGTACGTTGTTTTTTTACATCTTTATATGCTCAATGGCTCACACTACTTTCTATATCTTGCAGGAGGGGTACATCGTCCCTCTCGACTCTGCGATCGAAGCTGTAAGTGGCGACAAGCTCCTTAGACCGATCGTATTCCATGATGGTAGATTGGTGGCAACGCCGACTCCACTGCTTGCCTTGCTAATCCTACTCTGGATCCCTTTCGGCTTTCTTCTTTCCATAATTCGGATTGCAGAAGGATCACTGCTCCCAATGAAAATAGTCTACCATGCCTTCTGGGCTCTTGGAGTACGCGTGATTGTCAAAGGCAAACCTCCAGCTGACGTGAAGAAGTCCGGCAAGCTTGGTGTGCTCTGTGTGCGCTCTCACAGGTCTCTCCTCGATCCCATCTTTCTATCCACAGCTCTAGGACGACCCATCACAGCGGTGACTTATTCCATATCTCGCCTTTCTGAGTTCATTTCTCCAATTCGAACTGTGAGGCTCACTCGCGACCGCGAGAGAGACGCAGCTAATATTACGAAACTCCTCGAGGAAGGAGATCTTGTCATCTGTCCCGAAGGCACCACGTGCAGGGAGCCTTTCCTTCTCCGCTTTAGCGCTCTTTTTGCAGAACTCACCGATCAAATTGTCCCTGTAGCCATGGTGAATCGTATGAGCATGTTCCATGGGACAACAGCTCGAGGCTGGAAAGGCATGGATCCTTTTTACTTCTTCATGAACCCAAGTCCAGCGTATGAAGTCACATTTCTCAATAAGCTTCCAAATGAGCTCACCTGTGGAGGAGGGAAAAGCTCTCACGACGTTGCAAACTACATACAACGAGTCCTGGCAGGTACCTTGGGATTCGAGTGCACAAGTTTCACTCGCAAAGACAAGTACAAGGTCTTGGCAGGAAACGACGCTACGGTTCCGACAAAGCCTCAACTTCCAAGTAAGAAAGAGATGGGATGCTAGCACATCATCGACAGAGAGAAGCTAGCTGCTCACCATATAATCCAATTTCCTCGAATTCTTTGTCCACCGTGATCAGCAGTTCCCTCCAACTTATTAGGACATTGCTCGTTCTTTCGAACATGCAGAGTATATGCGAGTATCAATTCTTGGTCCACCGTGATCAGCAGTTCCGCGAAGTCGTATTTATGCAAAGAAAGCCCTTCGGCCACAATTGTTTCTAAGCAACATTAGCTGTTATGATTGACACCTTAGCCACAATTGTTTGTAAGCAACATTAGATGTTATAATTGACACCTTCTCACGTACTTGCCAACTAGCCTTTGTTTTGAAAGTTAGAAAAAGAAAGAAAAGAATGACAATCCTAATATATTTTCCTTTAAAGCTCAAACAAAAGATAACGCACTATTTAAAAAATTTGGACTACCAAAGAAAAGTTAAAAAATGATGAATATTATGCTAATGTAATTTTTAAAGATAACTTTCAAACCAAATACTTTCTAAGATTACTTAAAAAATTACCAACGGCATTTAGACCAAGCAACAAAAATGTGTAGGTGTCGGTGTGTGCCGGAAGTGTCAAGGGTAGCTCACAGCTCCATATTGGTCACCCCATATGGGGGTACTATTGGCACTTACCCCCCCAAAGAAAAAGATTAAGTAAAAGTACTTCCTATGATTAACCAAATACCATACTCCAACTATGATTGACCAAATTTGCTATGCGTAAGGTATCTTTGAAAAAAAACTTCTAGCACTTTACTCTCTATGATTTCTTACATAGTTAAGCATCCAATTCTATAGACTAATTATGTTCATACACGAGCAGAGGACTTGTTCTCTTGGAGAGGTGGTGTATGTATACACCTTCCTCTTGTAAAAATACATTCTTTAAGTATAAGAACAAACTCATAAACATGTTCATATATATTAATGAGAGCAAAGCCATCCAAACAAACTCAAAAAAAAAGTTCATACACATTAATAATAGTAGAAAAATGAAGAGTTTACTCCAATATGTGTTTTACATTGAAGTCTTCAGCCCTTGACCATGAGGATGTTGACCAATAGGTTACTCTAGACTAGTCTCGAAGGTTGAATTGTATTATTGCACTAGTGTAGGGTTTGCTTCCTTGCTTGCCATAGCGCCTTCTCTGTTAACAAGCTCTTTTGGACCAATTTGTGAGGTTCACGTGTAGGCTCATCACTTCTTGTTAGTAAGTCTTCCTTGCCAAGATTCTTTGGACCAATCTTCGAGCTCTAAGGTGCATGCTCATTACTATCTCATATATGTAACACTTTCCTACTTGTGCCACCTTCTCTATTTAAAATAGACTTTGGGTGCCCTTAGTTTCTCTCTCATTTCCAATTCTAAGCCTTCCCTTTTCCTTTGATAGAAACATCATGGATTTCTTTACCTCTAGCCTTTTTGTATGACGAGTGCAGTCTCCTTAATCCTCTTTAATACTTTTAATCTCCTTGCATCTTCATGCACATTTCTTTCAGTCGTTCCTCATCAAATTCATCCAATGTAGAGCTATTAGCATCCTCATTATTTGAGCTCTGAGTCAGCATTGGTTAGGTCTTGTGATTTAGGACCAACGATCCCTTCACTTATAAGATGGCCACTTGAGAGGTATCAAGTATGAACTTCATTCATAAATGATTTTCTTTAGATGTTGGAGTTTAGTGCCTCCAAACAATCACTATAAATAGCAATAGGTTGGTATATTACTATATCTTTTTCCTTAGTTAAATGAAATTATTGATATGGAAAAGAGATTGTAATACACTCAAGCTTATTGCTCATGCAATAGGTTAGAGAAAGAACCAACATATTGCTTAAGCAACATGTTGGTTTGCAATAGATCCTCTCTCTTTGAAAAAGAAGTTGTCATACACCCTAAGTTGTTGCTTAAGCAATAGATTAGAGAAAGTACCAAGGTGTTGCTTGAGCAACAAGTTGGTATGCAAAATCTTTAATGAATAAATTTCTTGTTTTGAACAGAATTCATGTCTTTTCCCCTACAATTGCTTAAACAATAGGTTGGGTGCAACAAAACCTATAGCTCAAATGAAGATATTTTACAAATTATTGCTAGAGGTTTAGGATTTGGCTAGGGTTTAGGGTTTGGGGCCTCATTTCTAGGGCCTAGGGTCCAAGGTGTAGGGGTCTAGGGTTTATGGTTTATGGTCTAGGGTCTCATGTTTATGATCTAGGTTGAGGGTTTAGGACTTAGGGTCTAGGTTTTAGGGTCTAGGGCATAGTTGTAGGGCTTGCGGTGTCATTTAGGATCTAGTATCTAGACATTTAGGATCTAGGGTTTAGGGTCTAGGGTTTAGGGTTTAGGTTTTAGAGGTTAAGGTTTTGGATTTAGGGTCTAGGGTCTAAACTCTAGGGTCCAAGGTCTAGAGTTTACGTTTAGGGTCTAGGGTTTTGGATCTAAGGTCTAGGGTGTAGGGTTTCGATCTAAGCTCTAAGATATAGGGTATAGGATTTAGGTTTTAGGATATAGGGTCTAGCATTTAGGGTTTAGGGTTTAGGGTCTAGGGTCTAGGGTTTGGGGTCTTAGGTCTAGGTTTAGGATTTAGGGTCTA
This sequence comes from Dipteris shenzhenensis, assembly GCF_047967505.1. Lineage (NCBI taxonomy): Eukaryota > Viridiplantae > Streptophyta > Polypodiopsida > Gleicheniales > Dipteridaceae > Dipteris > Dipteris shenzhenensis. The sequence goes on along the minus strand of NC_141607.1, from coordinate 3,890,152 downwards.
CAATAATTTCACAGATATGCCTTTATTAAGGGTGTACAATTATTTCATAGATATGCCTTAGTAATAAACTTAGTGAGAGAAAGTTTTCACACTTCTAAAATATAAATAACTTGTCCATGCCCGTCATTATTGCATAAATAAGAATAGAGATTTGAGTGTTCTTAAGTTCAAGATAATGCTTAGGGAATGAAATTAAGACATCTCTTTGAATTGAGTTCATACTGTCATGATGCATACGTAATTAATTTAAGAGATCATCTCCTTGAATAAAGTAAGATGAATTTTAAACAATGAATTGACCTGTGAACTAATGAAGCAAAAATAGCAACAAGGCATGCCTCACCAAAATAATATACATGAGTATAAAGATAGTCATGATCATGTAGAAAAACACCACATTAGACTTCTAAATTCTCCTAATTTGATTTCTTTAAAGCAGATGATAAGGGTACTTATTATTAAACCATATAACATGGGAGTAACTCTATAATAGGTTATGAGGGATGATGTTATACAAAGAGTATGTAGACTTAAAGGATTTCAATTAGGCATATTTGAGAAATATCCATTTGTGAGTTAAAGTTATTATTTATCTATCACACCATAGGCCTACTTTTTTATTTTAAACATGTAATAATCATTTGTAACATTAATCAAATAACTACCAAAAGTGAGAGAAGAGTATTTATTAGTTACATCGTTCACTAATTCCACAATTAGTTTATGACTTGCATATTATTTGATTATTACTTTGTTTGTTTAACTTTTTATTTAGAATTATTTTTTAATAACTATGATATTATTTTGTTGTATTTTATTATGTATAATATTTTAAAATTAACTAATTTCAAATATTTATTTTTTAAAATTCTTCTTTGATATTTTGAATAATATGATATAAATGATATTGTAAGAGAAGAGTATTGATGATCCATAGAGTATTTATAACTACTTAAAAGAGAGAATATATTTGGTATAAATGATATTATGTAATATTTATTATAGCTTATATAAATATATAATATTGCATGATATTTTTTTATCACTAAATTTATATAGTTATTATTATATTTTATATTAAAAACATCATATTTACTTACTTTATATTAATAATATTGTTTTTATAATTGTGCACGAGGTGCTTTCATTTTTACTTAGAAAGTCTACTTATATGGTATTGACTAAGCTTTGAGTAAGTCAAAGGCTAGAAAAAAAAACAACTTATTAAAGTTCTTTTGTATGCAAGAGGTTTGGAGACAATTCACTTTTTAAACATCCTTTTCTTTTTCTTTAAAAAAAAAAAATATTTTCAAAGGTATTGTCTATGCAAGAGGTTGGGACGTAGACAACTTTTTAAAGATTTTGAGTATATAAGAGAGGTTAAAAGGGATAATTCACTTTTGTTGATAGCATGAGATTTTTTCCAAAGACAAACAAAAGATTTTTGAAGTTGAAGCAAAGGCAAGAGGTTGGGAGACAATGGACTTGTTCCAAATTTTATAAAATTTTCAAAAAGTGATAAACAAAGCTTTCTAAAGTTATTGTGCAGGCAAGAACTTGGGTGAAAACTAAATTTGTCCAAAATAAACACTATTGCATATAAAGCAACTAACAAATGTTGCACACAAATGTGGACTAAATGCAATATTCCTTAAAAAAAAATAAAAACTGGATACTTTTTTATCATAATTAAACTTACTATTAAACAATGTCATTATATGTGAAAAGAACATGTTTTAAAAAAGGCCTAAATTTAAGAGTGTTTTTCATAGCCATTGTGAAATTTGTCAAAATTGCACTCTCTCACTTTGCAAGTGCATCCTCTATTATATCAACACCTATTCTTTTATCTTCATGAAGGTCATTGTCATGATTCAATGGTGATTCAAAAGTGGATGATCCATCCTCCTCAACACTATCAACAAGAACATTCTTTTCATCCCTATGAAGACCTAATGTTCCTTCCACTTGTAACTATGTGAGCCTAGAGGAGTCTAGGATCTAGTAAAATGTGTGACATAGGATGGGACTTTTCTTAAAGAGGAAGTCTATTGTCTCCTTTCTTAGGCGTCCATCATTTGTAAGTTGTAAATCACAAACAAGTATGTGAACTTCTCCATGATAAAGAACATACAATCATGGTTGTTCTTTGGTGGCCCTTCTTGCCCTTTGGACATACAAAATAGCGAGTCATAAATGACAACAAGTCATGGGTTGCCTTTGCAACAAGCTATCTTCTTGTTTTACTTTACCTAAATATTATTCAATTATAGAAACCTTTGGAAACGTTAAAGATAACTATTTTCATGACTTTTGCAAAATAAACATATTTTTAGAATTAATTTAGAAAATGCACATATCACAAATTCAAAATTGAAAAATGTCCATTTTCCAAGTCAAATTTGAAAATTGGAAAAATCAAGTTCAATGATAAGATCTAATATTCTATAAATCTTTTAATAATTTATGCATGTGTACGTAATGTATAATGCATTCATCGATTAGAATCACAAAGACATGTTTTTTCTTCTATAAGAAATTATATATCCAAATAGAATATTACTCATATTTCACCATGAAACATTTATAAACCATTAATAAAAAGATAGTGACAAAATCTTGTGAAGAAGATAATGAGACGCATGAATAACACAAATGTTTTTGAGTAACATCAGTAATGGACAAGAAAGCGAGAAATTCTATCCTAATGTGACTCATCAATAACACAATGTTTTTGAGTAGCATGAGTAATGGACTAAAAGGCAAGAAATCATGTTCTATCACTAGAAGTTCTTCTTCTTCTTGGTGTTTTTCTCCCTCTTCTTGCTCAAGATTAGCATCAAGAGTATTGGTTACCTTTTCCTCCTCCTCACTATGAGCATCTAGTTCATAGTCAAGTAGATCTACAATCTCCCCAACAGCTTGGTCACCAATGGGAGGTTGAGGCTCTCTAGAAGCATAAAAAACCCTTGGATCAAACTCTTTAGTCCTCATTCCCACTTCCTGGTACTCATCTAGCATTTCCCTAGGGCCATCACTCTTTGTGCAACAAATTGTATCTGCAAGGGGTCACACTGAATGGCAACAACATTTCTCTCCTCTTTAGAGCACTGACAATTGTGGTACCTATTCTAGCAAACAAGTCTATTATCCACTCTCCCTTAATTGAAAGAAGTTCAATCAAATCCATCATCAAAAGTTGAGGATTTTGATAAGTATTAGTTATGCATGTTAATTCACCACTCGTATGCCTAAATTTTTTGCAAACTCTTGGTCTCTAAAACACATTTGTACAAGCTGATTTCTTGGAAAAATTGTGTCCCTTGAGCTCTTAATCCATATGGAGAGTGAAAACCAATCGTTGCAAACTCACATGCCCAAGAAAGTTGATTAAGTTTGCACCCATGGATGTTGGGTTTAGTCGTGCAAGTAAGATTCTATTCAAAATTACCACAGAAATGTAACTAACAGAAAAAAAAGGCTAAAGAAGTATGAATAACAAAAGTATAAATAGTACCAATGATCATCTCATTCACCATGTTAATTAAACACTATGAAGGCTTTTTCAACAACTGTGAGTTGATCATGAATATGAAAAACTATGACTGCCCATGATTCACAAGTTGTCACTTTCTGAAAAGTTTGAATGACTATTTTATAAGCAGTTACTCACATACATCACATCATCATTGACTGAGTTCAGAGCTTTTGAAACCATATTGACCATCAACGATTGCTAAAGTATAAGGATGAGATGTCACAAACATGTCCATCTCCTCTACTCATCCTTCATGAACTGTCCAAAGAAAAGGACGCTCATCCACATCATCTGAAATATATTTGTGTACACTAGGAACATTTTGAATTGTTTGTTCTTGCTCTCTTCTTTTCCTCTTTGTTTGACAATGAGATAAAAACTATTCAAAAGGTTGAGGAATTTCCCTCAACACAAGGGTCTTGATTCTACATTCCATAGATATTAAGTAAGACCCAAGATACTTGAAACTTAAATAGAATGAAAGAGGTCATGTTTCAAAATGTAAATCATAGCATTTGACAAGAATTGAGATTGTTAAGCCTTAAAATGCAAATGTTGATCTTATAATCTCACATATGACCTTAAACTAGAACCTAGAATGCAAAGTCAATCTTGATGAGACTGGAAATTAGATTCTAGAATTGAAAGAGTGTTCATGTGACCTTAAGATGAAAACCAAAAAAAGAAACTCACAAACTTGGATCTAGGATTCTAGAATCCACTTACACATTTTGCAAAAAGAAATTAGAATTAATCAAGCTCCTTTGGGTTACTTGAATTAGGATGGTATTTCCTAACTTCATCCCAATCACTGCAGTTCAACTTTTCTATCATAATTCTTTGCATATGCAAATAATATTTTTGCCTACCAAGACAAAACTATGTTTATTAAAAGATAAAAGCAAGTTCTTGAGTGAAAAAGATGAAAACATTTGAGTGAAAATGAGCAAAGTAAGAAAATATACATTTTCAAATCCTACTCCCAACCATCTCCTCTAAACAAATGTTTCTAGCCTATGTATCACAAATTCCTTGCAAAGATCTCCAAGGGTTATCATCATGTCTTCAAGAAGAGGCTTAATGGCTTCATTTGCCTTGGTTTTCCTATGAGAGCTTGAAGGAGCCTTCAACAAATCTATTGACCTTTCAACTTTCCTTGCTCCCCTAAATCAAGAATGTGTTCTTACAGCTTTTAGACATCCACATCATGACATGCCAATTGAAAATAATTATTGTAATGCTTGATTTTTGGCTTTTGGTGAGAACCATGTGCATCATTCTTGTGTACTTGTAGACTCACATCTCTCACAAAGCATGACTCAAATTTTATCATTAACAATCTGGCCTTCACTTTGTTGCTTGACCCACTCATTATGAAAGAGCCTAACTTTTTGAATGAAAGTTATCTATAAGTAATAATTTGAGTCAACATTGTGATCCATGGATAATATTATACATTCCTCATCATTCAAACCGCATAAATCCAGCAAATAGATGTCTTATATACATCAATGTGGTCGTATTCTAGACAAAGTTTTTTTTTCAAGCAATCCGTGGGTTCCACCTAGAACATAATACTTGTAAGAATCTACCTTAGACTTTATCCATGAGTCCTTTGTAGGACATTGATCCTTGCCCACCAAAACAAGTAGTGGTAGCACCATGGTTGTAGGTTTTGATTTCATTTTGAGCTTGAGGTTAGAAACATGCGCTTCATTGATACATCATAGTTGAAGTGGCCTTTTTTCGGTCTAGGGAGGTAGTTCAATACAATTGATAGGTAGCTCACATGGTGGCCTTTTTCTGGTCTAGGGATCAATGGGAGGTAGCTCAATACAATTGACAGGTAGCTCACAAGGTAAAGGATCAACCATCTGTTGAGAGTTCACGCTCAACATCATGTGATCATGTGTGCATAGCACCATCACGTGATCATATGTGCATAGCACTAACCTTATAGAGTGCTATAAAGGAAAGGGTTAGATCCCCTAACCCTAACCCTAAAAGGGTTTGTATATATTCTATTTTTTCAACTAATTCTAGTGTACAGTTAGTCATTTGTGGTGTGCTCTCTAGCTGTGCCCTCTCTCCTCATCTCCACTCTTCTCCTCTCCCCTCTTCATATTTTGTTATGGTATCAGAGCTCCCTTGTCTTCCGCTGAGACATTGAGTTTCTTGAGAGTGTGAGAGAGATTGTGAGATTGAGAGTTCTCTTGAGTGATTGTGAGATTCTTCCGTTCACTTCCGTTGAGAGAATTTCCGTCCATTGAAAGAAATTTCTGTCATTGTTCTTGAGAGATTTCCATTGTGACAAAGAGAGTGCTTTACTTGCGAGGTATTCTTCTCTTAACTGAGAGAGATATAGGGAGAAATTCTACTGTGATAATGTATGAATAGAGTCTTGTTTGAGAGCAAGAAAGACTTGGCGGGTAGCATAAGGCTTCTAGCTATCCATTCGGTCACCAACTCCTTCTACAGTAGCAACGTTGCAAAACAACAAGGCCTCAACAACGAAGCGCTCCATCTCCAACTTTTGCATCCAGCGCGACTGCCGAAGGCCTACAGCTGACCTTCATTCACATCTGCCTTCAAAACCACAGCGAGCTCTGCGTAGTTGGGGACGTACCACACCCGCACCGCCCTCACCACGCCGATGTCAATGCCGTGATAATCCTCGAATCTGTAAATCCCTACGTTCACGATGCCCGCGAGATCGTCCCTCGAGCTCGCACTCACCGTCCTCCTCGAGTCTTGCTGTCCTGAAACCTTGGTGAGCAGTGGCTCCGTCTGAATGTTGAGGAAGACGATCGGCACCCCTGAAGCTTGCGTTGCGGCAAGCCACGCCATGGCGCGGGCGACTGTGTCATCCACGTTGTTGTAGAGCAGCACGGAGCCGTCCGGTGCGTGAGGAACCACCAGCATGGAGAACACCATGCTGGAGCTCGCCGACGATTGTAGCTGCTTCATCTTCTCCTCCCATGGATACGGCATGTACAGATCTGTGAGCTGAGTGTTTGCGAGGTGCGATACAAGACGCGCACATCGCATTTCCTGCAGTGCGAGACACTCCTCCTCTGTTGAATCCGTGAACATCACCACATGATTCGGGTCTTCCGGTGCTCTGAGCACGTACTGCTTCTTCAGCACAGTTGAATCATCCGGCACAATGGACGCCTTGACGGTGGCAATCTTCATTCCTTCAACGCAGCTCCTATGCTCCAACTGCTCCAGCGTTCCATCGAAACGTCGACCACGCAGCAGAAGTGCCTCCACTGAAGGTCGACCCGTCAACGACCTCCGTCGCCATCTGTAGCTTCCATCTCCATCGACTTCTCAGAGAACGCCAACGCGAACGTAGAGCTCAAGGCTCTCACGACCGACTCGACGGAATCTCCCTAGATTCCGTTAGAATCTTCAAAAAGATTATGTGAAGCTACCTAGCGACACGTGGCAGATAGCCTTAGCCACATTTGCCACGTCATCTTATCTGCCACATGGCAGATAAGCGCCTTATAAATCTAACACGTGGCAACCGACCGCCACGTCAGCAGACACGTCAGCTGCCATGTCAGCACTGCCACATCATCTGCCACGTCAGCACTGCCACATCATCAGTGACATGTCATCAGTGCCACGTCACCTGTGCCACATCATCAGTGCCACGTCACCCTGCTGACATCATCTGTGCCACCTCAGCAGTCCAGTCAGCACTGACCCTCTGCAGGCACAGTCCCTTGCCAGGCACACTCTGCACACACTGCATGTGCACACTCCTGCCACCTCAGCACAGAGCTTCACTGGCACACCTCTTGCTAAATACAGTGCCACATCATCACTGCATGTGACTCACAATGACACATCATCATTGAGCACCATTTGCACTCCTTTTTCCCCTCCACCTAGATCAAGTCATATCTCTTGATCCAGGAAGAATTTGAGGGTGCTCCAAAAAGGAAAGTCGCTCGATTTTTCGTGCTCTACGCGCTCGTTACATCATGCGCACATTTCGGCGCAAGTTACACTCACATTTGAGCCTCGCCGACAAAACTACTTCCTTCACGCACATTTGCCTCTACATCGACGCATCTGACCTAGCACTTAAAAAGAACAAAAGAAAAGGAATTATTTGCTGCTCTTTCATCGATCGACGGTTGGTTTAGATCTAGATCAGAGTAGACTAGATCGCCATAGAGGGGATGCTTTGAATTCCCCAAGTTGCCAATCTAAGCCATGCCCGAAATTCCCGACTAGTACCTACTCAGAGTCAGTCCATACGCTCACATCCGATGTCACATCATTACATTACCGGAAACCTTACGTTCATCAATTCAATGAGCAGACTTCAGAGTTCAGAGGCATTGCAGATTGATTCAGTGGGCAGATAGCACTTGATTTCACACACACATGCCACCATTGTAAAGCCTATTTGGCTATCTCACGGCATCGTGCACATCATTTTTTTTCAGCCTTGTAAAGCCTCTTGGCTATTCCCGGCATCATTGCCACAAGCCTTGTAACACAGATCAGATCTTATATACAGCAGCTCTATCTTCACCGACGGTACAGAGATTTCACTTGGCATCTTCAGTGTATTTGCAGTTGATTCATACAGAGTTTTTCAGGACACTTTTGAGTACATTGTTTGCACCATGTCGACTAGCAACCTCAATCTGGAGGCATCTGCTAAGTTAGACAACTCCAATTACGGTACATGGAAATATCGAATGGAGACCATTCTTGTGCTTCAGGACAAATGGGAGTATGTCGATGGATCTATACCTAGACCATTGGCCGATCTAGCCACCAGTATCTCTACTCCATCTGTTGTCACAGCACCAGCAACGGGATCTACATCGGGATCTACATCTACACAAACAGTTTCCGCACCAGTAGCAGATCCTGCCATTGCCCGAGCTCAAGCAGAATAATGGGATAAGAAAGACAAGTATGCCTATCACCTGATCAAGCAAAATGTGCAAGATGTCATGCTAGGACAGCTCAACACAGTCAAGACATCAAAAGAAGCATGGGATATGTTCGCAGCTCTCTACGAGTCGAAGAACACATCAAGGATTCTCACCCTGAGAAACCAGATCAACCAGAGTTTCCGCAATAGCAATGAAACCGGTCATGCTTATGTACTCCGCATCAAAGACTACAACAATCAACTTGCAGCAGCACGAGAGACTATGAATCCCGCAGAAATGGTTCAAGTAATTCTGAATGGACTAGGAGAAGGATATGAGAATCTAGTCCAAAGTATTGCCATCCAACGGCAAATTCCAACACTTGAAGAACTTCAGTCAGTTCTACTTGGTGAAGAACTCAGGACTCAGGCCATTCAAGCACGTAAAGGTCATTCTAATGATCAGGCATTCACAGCTTCAGACAGAAGCAGAGGCAAAGGCAGAAACAGAGGTAGATCATATCAGAAAAGTGGTCATCATCATCAACAAAATCAAAGTCAGAATCAGCATCAGCATCAGCAGCATTCTCAGCAACATCAAAATCAGCAAAGAGGAAATCATTCCAACCGAGGAAGATTCCAAGGACGAGGGAATGCATCCACCAATGTGTCAAACATTCAATGCAACTATTGTCACAAGTTTGGACACTATGAAAGAGATTGCCGCAAGAAGCAGTATGACCAAGGCGGTCAATCCAACAGTAATCGAGGGAATTCCCGAGGAAGAGGAAATCATCGTGGTGGACATTCTAGTCACAGTCATTTTGCAAATGAACATGGAAATATGTTTCTTGCAAGTGAGGAATTGCATCAGACTGATACAATAATGCACCTAGACACTGATTTCAATCCCAAAGAGGATTTCAGCTATCAAGTCGACCAAGTGGAACAGGATCCTTGGTACATCGACAGCGGTGCATCATCTCATATGACAAATCATCAGGAATGGTTCACAGAAATGAAGCCATTAGAAGGTCAAAAAAATGTCATCTATACAGCAGACAATACACCGAATCCGGTTCAAGGGACAGGTGTTATCCCTATGAACAATTTCACTGGTACAAAAGGATTAGTCAAAGATGTGCTCTATGTTCCGAAGCTCAGTAAGAACCTTTTGTCAGTAGGTCAAATGACGGAACACAACTACAAAGTCATCTTCAATGGTGATGAATGCACTATCAGAGACAAATCCAAAAGAGGTCAGCTAGTAGCAAAAGGTGTCAAGAAGGACGCTTATACAGGATGCTAGCTACAGTACCAGATAAGCATGCCATGTCTGCTCAAATGCAACAGATGCCACTATCTGCAAAATGGCACAAGAGATATGGTCATGTCAACTTCAAGTACTTGTTAGATCTCCGGAATCAAAATATGGCAATTGGGATTCCGAAGCTACAGTTTCTTGGAAAGGTTTGTGAAGCATGCTGCTTCGGCAAACAAAAGCGAACCAACTTTGTCAGAAGTACCTCTCGTGCACGAGGTATTCTTGATTTGATTCATACAGATGTATGGGGTTATGCCCAAACCCGCAGCATCAATGGTTCACTTTATTACTTGACCTTCATCGACGACTACAGCAGATATTGTTGGGTCTACTTTCTGAAAGAGAAATCTGAAGTGTTTGCCAGATTTCAAGAATTTAAAGCCATGGTAGAAAACCAAACAGGCAGAAAGATCAAGGTCATGAGATCAGACAGAGGAGGTGAATACATGTCTTCAGCCTTCATGAACTTTTGCAAAACTCACGGCATTCGAAGACAATTCACATGTGCAGATACTCCTCAGCAAAATGCAATAGCTGAAAGGAAGAATGGGACTTTAGCAGACAGTGCTAGAGCAATGCTTAGTGAAAAGCATCTTCCAAATCAGTATTGGGCAGAAGCAATAGCTACAGCTAACTACTTGCTTAATCGGCTTCCTACCGAACCGATACAAGGTATGACTCCTTATGAAGCATTCACTGGACACAAGCCACGCATTGGGCATCTCCGCATATTTGGTTGCATAGCATATGCCCACATACATGATGATCATCGCAGGAAATTGGATGCGAAGTCACATAAATGCATCATGGTTGGCTACAGTGAAGAAAGTAAAGCATACAAATTGTATGATCCCATCAACCGCAAAGTCATTATCTCCAGAGATGTAATCTTCGATGAGGAATCAGAATGGAAAACCTCACCTACACAGGAGATAGAAGCATCGACTTCACAGTCATCTACAGAACAGGTTGATGAAGAAGAGCAAGAATTGCCAGCAACACCCCAATCAGCGTCACAGCAGCTCAGACGGTCTACTAGGGAAAGCAGACCACCAGCCAGATTGACATATGCTCAGAAAGGCAAAGCAATTCAGGTGGAAACCACCAACTATGCTCTTATGACTACCATCATGGCTACAGAAGAGCCTGTGTACTTCGAAGACGCAGTAGATAAGCCAGAATGGCAAACTGCTATGAATGAAGAAATGGATGTTTTGTATAAAAATAACACTTGGGAATTATGCGACCTTCCACCAGGAAAGAAGGCCATAGCCAACAAATGGGTATACAAAGTGAAGTACAATCCAGATGGCAGTATTCAGAGATACAAAGCCAGATTAGTTGCAAAAGGATTTGCACAACAATATGGCCAAGATTATGATGAGACTTATGCTCCAGTAGCAAAGATGGATTCCATACGGTTCTTGATATCACTAGCGACACTCAGTAAATGGAATGTGTATCAGCTCGATGTCAAGAATGCATTTCTCAATGGTTATCTAGACGAGGATGTCTACATGCAACAACCAGCCGGTTATGTTGAACTAGGAAAAGAGAACAAGGTTTGCCATCTCAAGAAAAGTCTCTATGGCTTAAAGCAAGCACCCAGAAGTTGGTACAGCAGAATTGACAAATATTTTGCTGATCTGGGATACATGAAGTCCAATGCAGATCATACTCTCTACTACAAAGTTCAAGGGGAAGATATTACTATTGCACTTTTGTACGTAGATGATCTGATTGTGACAGGAAGCAAGGATAGCTTCATCAGAAAACTAAAACAAGACTTATCTGCAGAGTTCGACATGAAAGATCTTGGACTTATGCACTATTGTCTTGGAATTGAGTTCTGGAGAGATTCAGATAGCACATTCATGAGTCAGCTCAAATATGTTGACAGTCTCCTGAAGAAGTTTCATATGGCAGATTGCAAGATTGCAGCCACTCCCATGGAACAGAGTTTGAAACTTACTAAAGATTCAGAAAAGCCTACAGTCAATGACAGATACTACAGGCAACTCATTGGATCTCTTATATATCTGACAATCACACGGCCAGATATTTGTTATGCAGTAAGCTCACTAGCACAGTTTATGGCAAATCCAAAACAGTCTCACTGGAATGCAGCCAAAAGAGTCTTGAGATACATCAGAGGTACAAGACAATTTGGGATAGAATACAGAGGAAGTCATCCACGGTTGCATGGATACTGTGACAGTGACTATGCTGGAGATCATGAGACCAAGAGATCGACACAGGGATATGCATTTTTCCTTGGTCAAGGTGCTATATCATGGTTGTCAAACAAACAACCAACTGTTTTTTTGTCTTCGGCTGAAGCAGAATATAGAGCACTCACTACAGGTGCATGTGAAGCTATATGGCTCAGAAGACTATTGTCAGAAACAGATTACTTTGATGAGTCAAAGCCAACAACAATATACTGTGATAATCAATTGGCTCAAGCATTGGCCAAAAATCCAGTATATCACTCCAGAACAAAGCACATTGATGTCAGAGAGCACTTCATCAGAGAAAGAGTGTTACTTGGTGACATCACACTGCAGCATTGTGATAGCAAAGAAAATGTTGCAGACATCTTTACCAAACCACTCGGTAAAGAGCTATTCGAGAAACACCGACTAGCTCTTGGTTTGATGCAGAGGAAGGACATTCCCATTAAAGGGGTGTGATGGAATGTAATGCTCAGTCCTTCTTCGATTCCCCAGAATCATCATCTTGAGGGAAGGCCTACTTCATGATGTTGATCTTGAGGGAAGGTGTTGAGAGTTCACGCTCAACATCATGTGATCATGTGTGCATAGCACCATCACGTGATCATATGTGCATAGCACTAACCTTATAGAGTGCTATAAAGGAAAGGGTTAGATCCCCTAACCCTAACCCTAAAAGGGTTTGTATATATTCTATTTTTTCAACTAATTCTAGTGTACAGTTAGTCATTTGTGGTGTGCTCTCTAGCTGTGCCCTCTCTCCTCATCTCCACTCTTCTCCTCTCCCCTCTTCATATTTTGTCACCATCTTTGTCTTCTTGCACATCTCTTAGATAGCATTATCAGAATTCTTATCTTGTGGAGCTGATAAGGGTGCACTTGGACTTGAGGGCACAATCTCAGCTTTGCTTAAGAATTTGTTCTCCCTTTTTTTGCCTTTACTATCTTTTGTCCTTGTGTCTTGCACATAAGCTTCTCGAAGTCTCCTCTTCACTCGAACCATTAGTGTCTATGTCCACACCTTCTTGCATCTCTTCATCTTCATTACAAGTACTTGTAGAATTTGAACCACCCAAAATACTCTCCATGTGCTCCGAAAATGCTTGACCAAAACTCAAAAAATTCCAACAAGAAAATAGTAAACTTATAAAAAGAAAATGCAAATTATAGTTAGAATAACTAGGAGATGAAGAGAAATTTTCTTACCAAACCTCTTGTTTGCATCGCATCTTCCCAAAATTGTTGTGTGCTTTGGGAATTGACCTCTTCTAGCTCTAAGTACTTTTGAAAAAGTACTACAACTTCGGATGGTCCTAGTTCATGCTCAATGAAAACGTTCTCCTTTTGTGATCTTTGTTCCATCATATTTATGATACATCCAGCAAGTTGGAATTGTTTAGTACCACTTGATGAACCTTTCTCTTTAGTCTGGAGCAAAAAGGGAGTAGTAGGCTTAACTACTATCCTACAAAGGCCAAGAACTCCCATGGTCAAAGTCCCAACCATGCCCATACTTTGATTTTTTAGTCTTTCCCTCAAAAGAATCATAGTTGCCAGTAGATTCTAAAGCCTTTGGAACAAAACGCTATTGCAGATGAAGTCAAAACTATTTCGCTTCCTATCATAAGTCCCCAAAAAAAAACACTGAAAAAATGGAATTCTTGACTTGACTAGATTTGTATGAAAACATAAAATTGAGCACATTCTCCATTAAACCAATGTACACACAAGGAAAAAAGTTAACATTATTGCATTTTTTAAAACATCATGAAAGAAGAAGGTACCCATCATACAAAAGATCTTACAAATCATCATGTATTGCATCCTCATCTATATCCACACCCCTGAGTTCCTCACTATCAGCATCATCATCACTAGCCATCCTCCTCAGCACTATCCACAATCACATTATCCTCATCCCTATGCAATCCTAATGCTGCTTTTGATTGTCCTCGAGTAACTCTAGCAGAGGGTCTAGCTTTATCAATGCATTTCTTTGAGGGAAGCTTATGTTTAATGATGCCAATTGTTTCCTTGCAAAGATGTCGAGCATTGGTCAATCGAAAGTCATAAACAAGAATGTCAACCTCATCAAGAATAAGCACACTGGCATGTGGTTGATTTTTTGCTCCTCTTCATTTTTCGGGGGTGTACTTTCCATTGTACGCATCATGACTCTTGGTTCTAAACCAATTCACTTGAAGGGAAATAATATCTCTAGTTTCATATATGATCAAACCAATCACCTTTGCAATCCAAAATAAATGGCCAAGAGGATCATCATCGGCAAGTGTTGCAACCATGGAGTCCACCTTTATATCTTGCACACTTCCACTCCACATTTCTACAAGTCACTCTTGTCTTTTATGAGACCTCCGTGCACCCAAATACATTTCTCTTGGTTGTACATACCTTGCAATTGTGTATGAAGAGAAGTTGTTGCATGCCAATAGAAAGCAACATTTAGAGTGACGTCATTATTCTCAAACCTGGAAATAATTAGGGATTGATCTTCAAAGAACTTATTCCACCATCTTGTGTCCTCATCCCTTGCACATGTGTGGGCCTTCTGAATGAGATCCTTCTTTTCTTGAAGGCATCTATGGTAATCAATGTCTCTCTTTTGGCTTTGACCCCGTTGCACTTTTGATAAAAACTCCTTCAACATCCACATCATCTGCCATGTCAGCATTGACCAGTCAAACACTGGGTTAGTTAACCTGGCCATGGTTGGGTCAACATGACCGTGGGTTAAGTTAGTCAGTGCCACATGGCAATCGCCTAGTAGGCACAATTACCTCCTACAAGGTACACTCAATTGCTACATGTGCACCCAATTGCCACATCATCATTGCTCCACTGGCACATACTTTAGCAGGCACACCCTTGCACGTGACCCTGAGTGCCAGTTCATCACTAGCACTCCTTTTTGCCCCTCCACCTAGATCAAGTCGTATCTCTTGATCCAAGAAGAATTTGAGGGTGCTCTAAAAAATCGCTCGATTTTTTGTGTTCTACGCGCTTGTCACATCATGCACACATTTCAGTGTAAGTATCACTCACTTTTGAGCCTCGCTGACAAATCCTCTTACTTCATGTACATCAGCCTCTACATCGATGCATCTGACTTAGAAAATAAAAAGAACAAAAGAAAAAGAAATTATTTGCTGTTCTTTTCATCAATCGACGGTTGGTATAGATCTAGATCAGAGTAGACTAGATCGCCATAGAGGAGACGCTTTGAATTTCTCCAAGTTGCCAATCTAAGCCATGCCCAAAATTTTTGACTAGTTCCTACGCGGAGTCAATCCCTATGCTCATATACGATTTCACATCATCACATTACCTGAAACTTGACGTTGGCTGTGATTCACGACTGTGTCCCATTGTCCATCCTTGCTACTCGTCGTACCCGAGTTTTTGAACCTTAGATTCACAAAGTCATAGGTGCTCCTTAATTTCCCCCCCAAAATTTTAGCCTCCTTTTTATTTAGGTGCCCCCCCCCCTTCCCCCTTATCCCCCTTCTTTGAAAACCCCCCCATATGTCCCCCTTAACCCCCCTTGTAAAATCTTTCTCGTTTACCCCCTTCTTTTAATTTCTATCTTTAAAATATGCCTCTCCTTAACCCCCTTTCTTTATCTCTCTTTAAAATTTTTAATAAAAAAACCCTCTTCGATGCCTCAGAATCATCATCTTGAGGGAAGGCCTACTTCACGATGTTTATCTTCAGGGAAGGTATTGAGAGACCACGCTCAACATCATGTGATTACATGTCCATAGCACTAACACATATAGAGTGCTATATAGATGGAATGTAATGCTCAGTCCTTCTTCGATTCCCCAGAATCATCATCTTGAGGGAAGGCCTGCTTCATGATGTTGATCTCTAGGGAGGATTTTGGGAGTTCACGCTCAACATCATGTGATCATGTGTTCATAGCACTATCATGTGATCATATGCGCATATCACTAACCCAATAGAGTGCTATAAAGGAAAGGGTTAGATGCCCTAACCCCATGGGTTTGTATATATTCTATATTTTCAACTAAATCTAGTGTACAGTTAGTCATTTGTGGTGTGCTCTCTAGATGTGCCCTCTTTCCTCATTTCCACTCTTCTCCTCTCCCCTCTTCATATTCCATTCTTTGGTAGCCATGTTGGAGATGAAGAGTACTACTTGCCATCCATATATGTTTTTCCATCTCTCATCTATTTGGCATGATTGTGATAGAACTCGATAGCAGCATTGAAGATTGTCATAAGTTATGATATAACTCGATAACATCATTAAAATTTGTCATAAGTTATGAAAAACTCGATGATGTCATCAAAATTTGTCATAAGTTATAACATAACTCAATAACATCATCAAATTTTGTCATAACAAATATAGAAATAGTAAAATTGCCATATCTTTTGAACTAGGACTCTGTTTTGAGAGCTTTTTGGCTCAAAATTTAGAGCACAAGCAGCTCTACAACATGAAAATCATGCCTTGCATGATTTAGCCTTGACATGTTGTTCAAATTCGATGCATAAGGCACTCAAAAATTGGGTGCAAGGTTAGGGGGTCATTACCTACTACACAATTCCTTCTACAAGGAAATTCCATTTAACCAACACATATGACCTACAAGAACCAAGAAAAAATCCTAACATAAATATAGCTCTAATTTTCCATTCTAACTCATATTATAGCTCATTACTATTTGTTCTTATGTTTTCCTCACCAACTCAATGATGTTATCGAGTTTTGTCATAAGTCATGACACAACTTGGTGATGTTATCAAGTTTTGTCATAAGTCATGACACAACTCGATGATGTTATTGAGTTTCTTCATAAGTTATGACTCAAGTTGATGATGTTATCAACAACTATTGTCATAACTTCTTCAATATTATGTAGATTTCTTTCAATTGATAAACAAAATATGTGAACAACAATACCTTTAAAACATTTACTTTTCAAAAATGAATATTTTGATTCCACATGGAATCTCTAATGTTTGATAGAAAATATTAGCCTGGATGATTTTTTCATGTTAGTTTCATTAAGAAGCGAAACTTTTATATTGGTCTAGAAAGTTTGTATGCCCTAATAAAAATAAATGTTTGAAACATTCATCAGGATTTGAAACTTAGTATGTGAAAAATTTTGAAGTTTCGCCAGGATTTACATATTTTAGTTGAAAATTCAAAAGAAAATATACAAAATTTTTCTATATGCTATCAATATGGTGAAACTAAACGAAATAGCTCAATAAACTTTCACCAAGATGATTTAATATTAATATATAAATATACCTTCGATAAAAACATCCATGGAAAATACATACCCAGCCATTCTCTTTCTCTTGAAGTATCAAGCTCTACACTATGATTCAATCCTCAAATTTGCTACAAAGTTTTGTCTCTAGCTTGTTATGAGTAAGAGCACAGATGAACATTGCAAATGGGGAATGTGCTTGTGGGGCCTCTATTATATACTCTATGGATTTGAATTGCTTTTTTTTTTTTAAAACTTTTGGATTCCAAGGCTTCTACAATCAGGGTTTAGGGTTAGGACATTAGGACATCCCAAACAATGCATTTCTTGATTTTTTGGTTTTTTAAATATTGGATTCCATGGCTTCTAAAATTGGTGTTTTAGGGTTAGGACACCCCAAAACTATGCTCCTTGACTCTTCTGCACATTTAAGTTATCTATATTGTCCTCCATTCTTTCATTCTCCTCATTTCTCAAGAATAAATGACTAGGAACACTAGTTCTCTTCCATCCTACCATTTTACTTTTCCATCAACCTCAACTCAAAAGGATGGGTCTTCACTAGACACATATATTAGGTCTCCTTCACCACAAAATGTGGTGAGCCAGGTCCAATCCAATTGCTTGGCACTAGATGTGGAATCCCTTGTGCATATGGCAAGTAACAACGATCGTCGTTTTCAGCAAGAGTCATCATTGGAATCATATAATGAGTCTCCCTGCTCTATGAAAAATAAGAACAAGTGTTGCTTACTCTTAGAGACATCATTGGAATCATATATTGAATCATTAAAGCCATAACCAGTGGAGGATATTGACTTCCCACATGAGGCAAGCCTCCATTCATCTGGCAATGTGGAGGTCATGTCTAGGAATCCACCACCTAGTGAAACATGTTAATGGAGCACAAGGGCAACTTTGGATAGCAATGATGATCACATGGTTGTTTATCAGGAAGTGACTCTGTACATCAGTAGAAGAAATTCTATCTATGGTAGGAGGAGAAAAAGATTCTTGTTATTTACAACTCAACTCTCTAAGATATCTAAGGTATATTGTCACCATAATGGTTGCTTGAGACATCTAGGAGTTGGGAAGATCAAGTCCATTAGATCTGACTACCTCAGTCTTAATCATGAGGAGCAAGAAGCTTATCTATGTAGATCAATCATGCGAACTACAAAAGATTTGTCTGAATGCTACCTTGACCATATATTGGTTTATAGAGGAGCATTCAAGCATGCACTCACTCTTGGCAATGACAGATTGCAACGGATTCAATCTAGGTTTTTGAAGGATGGTCTATGGAGCAATTGTTGTTATAGAAATTTGATTGGACCTTGTGGAAGGTTTTTTGTTTCATGGATGGAAAGTTATTTTAAGGAACATGCAGAGGTAATGCCAACCATAGGCAAACTACACTTAAATGACTACACAAGATTCAAAGTATTCTCAATATACAAAGATGAGATGTTAAATACTAATGAGCAGCACAAAAGCTACTACCATTTCACAAGGTTATGGAAGAATTACTTCAATAATGTGACTAGTCCAAGGAAGGTTAGAATGGGGATATGTAGCATATGTGCAAAGTTGAAGAGTAGGAGGCAAAATGCAAAATAGAAGAATGAAAGAGGTACTCCTTCATTCTCAATATTTCATGTATTGTCCATCTAATTTATATTAAATGTTTTATTCTTCTCAATACCAAAATTATGCTTTCAGATCAAGTAATTGAAGCTTTGAAGGTTCATAGATAACAACAAGCATTGGAACACGCAAAGCTTACCAAGAATAGGAATAAGGGCCAAAAGAATTTAAACAAATACTTAATACGATTTGTTATGGATGGCATGGACCAGAAAAAGAACAACCTCCCACATTTTGCTAGGGTACCAAAGGATTTGAAGAAGGATTCTTTTGTGCAGATGCATCTTGCCAGATGTCGAGCATATATAACAACCAGCTTTTATCAAAAATATTTTTTACATATCCAAATGTCCATAATGATGCCAATCTAACAATCACCATTCTTCATCATATAATTTCAACATGGGAAGGGCCTCTTCCTTCTATCTTGTATTTGCAATTGGACAACACGACAAGAGAGAACAAGAATCAAACTTTGAATATGTTGGCGCAAAAAGGTATCTTCACGGTCAAACTTGGGTTCCTCTTGGTTGGTCACACACATGATCAATTGATCATATGTTTAGCACATTCTCAAACAGGCTAGCATGACATGATGCCTTCACTTTTACAACAATGATTTCACTTATAGTTGAAGAATATACACCACATCCTCGTGTGCTACACTTGAAAGTAAAATTTGACTTTAGAAAGTTTGTGAATGGTTCAAAATCATCTGATACATGTATTCAATAGCTAAATGATCTAAGATTTTAGCAACAATTTTGCAATGACATCATTGACTTTCATCAAAGTAGTTGCTATAACTCGAAGCTATCATCGAATTTAGGGTTAAAATATGACATGGATCGATGATATCATCGAATTTTGTCATAATTTGTGAGATTTTTTAGTTTTTACAATATTGTTGGGGCAAAAAGAGACCTGCAAAACTACATTGAAAATTGTCTTTTATGCAAGTTTTTCCTTGAATTGCCTCTCTTTTTCACAAGGTTTTTTCCTGATCTCCTCTCTTAGAGAGTCACCTATGATCTTCCAAGCTTGATTTCTTGTCTCGGCCACATAAAACTTGCCTTCTTTCTCTCAAACTCCATTTACATCTCCTCATCTATCTCAAATCCCCTACCTCATCGAAGCTACCTTCTTCCATGCACATGCTTCCTATCTCATAAAAATAAAGAGAAACAAATTTTGTTTTGTTTTCATTGCATAAGAAGAGCAAAGGCAACAATATGTCGTTTTCTTTCCAAGAGCATGGCCAGGTACCTCTTATCATGCTGTGTTAATAAATATTTCATCAAACTCGATGATGTTATCAAGTTTTGTCATATGTTATGATAAAAAACAATGATGACATCAAGATTCGACATAAATTATGACAAAACTTGATGATGTTATCAAGTTTTGTCATATGTTATGATAAAAAATGCTGATGTTATCGAGATTCATTATAAATTTTGACAAAACTTGATGATGTATCGAGTTCTATCATAAGTTATGACTTTATTTGATAACGATGACAAGAAAAAACATGTGCAAGATGGTGAAGATGTGTTCATCACAAAGGTCCCTGGTGCTGCTTTGGGATTTGGAGCTATAGACTCCTAACAAAATAGAATAAGAGAAAATTTTCAAAGAGAAAATCGGATGTCAGGAATTATTACATACATATCAATAAGCTTCACCGACTTGTTATTGATGATGACACTAGAATGAGAGTATTAGAAATCTGTGCACCTCATCCTTTGCATGTCCCTCGCATGTCCATAACCTAAAGACTAGGATGAAAATCAATCCATTTGCTAATGTTCTTCCATTTCTTGTAATGCTTCATCTTGCACAATGTCCAACAAAATATGACTTTGATGCTCGTCAAGTGGACCAATATGACTACTATTGCATTGGTGGGAGTCATTCTGCACAAGCCAAGAGAGAGCTAGTACTTGAGTTTCCTAACTCCCCATGCAGGTCTTAATTCAGTGGAGGCAAAGCTCTTAGCATGGGACCATAACATTGACAATGAATATAGATTGACTATGATGTTCATTCAATGGATCAGATTCTTTCACAATGAGTATGTGGAGTGGATTGCAGAGCATGGTAAACCTTCCATTGAATTGAGGATAATTTTCTGTTTTGAAACTGGATTGGTATTTGATGAAAGTAAGGCTTCTGATGCCTTACAAAAATATGATAATTTCTTCCAGTTGGGATCTAGAAATGGTCCAATTTGGGATTTAGTGGATCAAGTCTTTACCCTGTGGGACATTAAAGAATTGAAAGATCAAAAGAAGGCTATCCAATGAGATGACCCAAATGTGTCCTACAAAGGGAAAGAGAAGAAGGTTGATGTATCTCTGAAGTCGGTTCTTGATGATATGAAAATCACTCATTGGAAGTCAATGCAAGGGATTGGTGATGAGAAGGTGACTTTAAGGTGATAACTTCTATTCTATCCCACATTATTGGCAAGGAGCTCTCGCTTGATGAAATGGCAAATGAGTTTGACGAGTGAGTATTTTCTAAAGTTTTCATGAAACTTTGTTGTTGAAGTATTTCTCTAAGATATTGATTTATTAATGATGTTAACACATGTGTCTTGGCAAAAACAGGCATGAGACTTATATGAAAATGCAAGAACAAATGATGTTTCGCTTAAATTGTTCATAATGGGAGGAGGTTAGGTAGAATTACCCAATCTCAAGTAGTCATGACTCATTGAAACAATTCTTCGTTTCCTTCAAGAATATTGTGACTTTAATTGAATGTCTTATACTTTCATTGTTGATAGTTATAAATCCTTCCTTCCTCATGTACCTTACTCTAGCTTCTGGTTGTACTACATAGTAATACGAGTAAATGTTTCTTGGATTATTCATGTTTTTTGCTCAAAAAATAAGGGCTAGAGCAAGTACAACAGAGTTTCCATGTCCTGCCAATTTTATTTCCCATAGAGTATGAAAAGTTTGAAAAGGAGAGTAGAGCCTCACCAACAACTATTTTTGCCAAGTTCCAACATGAAAAAAATTACTAAACTGGGGCGTCCTCTTGAGCCTCTCTAGTATGGCATCTTCAATATAGATGTTGTGGACATGGTTGACAAGATCCCAAATCTGAACTAAACATTCTGCATAGCCGACATTCCATTTGATTATAAACTAAAGGGATCAACCTTTGAGCAAAGCCCATTTAACTATGAGCAATTGACACAATTGCTCCAAAAATTTAAACAGGTAACAATAGCCCAACTTTGGAGGATTTTGATATTCCATTCTATGAAGCAATCATGTGCAGCAGTCACAAGGTCCTCATGCAAGAAACACATGCACTTGAATCAATGTGCTGGTATGCATCCTTATCCCTATGATAGTTTTCTATAATGTTTTCTAAACTTCAACATTTACTACATATGTGTTGCAAAAGATTTATTTTTATGGCTAGTTTCAATAGGTATAAAACAAATCTCACCCATGTACCAGGAGAAAGGATGGTGAGTTGTTTTGAGATGATGACAATTGGGTATTTCTCTGCCTCTAAAGAGAAAGGTTGGGATGCATTGTAGAAAAAAGAATGTTCCAAATGTATTTAAGCATCTTGCGGTAGCAGTGACAAGAAAGTTACATTTCTCAAATGCATCCCATCATATGGTGAAGCCATATCAGAAGCCCCAAAGGCTGATCAATGAGATAGACTTATTCTCTTTTGAGAATGACTTCATCTTGGACCTCTTCTCTAGTTCTGGTACAACTATAGTTTGTGCTTTAAAGAAGGGCTAGAATGGTGTTACAGTTGAGAAGGACCAAAGGCAAGCATCATTCATTATCCAACGGATCAATGCCATGAATGAGTTGCTTGATGCTGATCAGGGAGGTGGGAGCTGCAACAGTTAATAGTGTTCGGGTTCAAGCATCATCATGAGAGCCTCAACCTCCTCTTTATGATCAGGTTGGTGAATTTGCTGAGCTAGAGCATGAAGCTACTGAGGACACTGGAATAGGTTCAACTATTGTACAAGAAGGAGAGATAGCTACCACTATTGATAAGACAAGCATAGATTGTGTTGATGTTTAGTTAGACATTTGGTTTTTCATATGAATTTTGACATATGGACATATATTAAGATATTTAAATGATTTGGTGTTCTATTTGTCATAAGGATTTCCCATTTAGTACATATTTCACATGGACTTCATTTGGTTTCTTGGTTATAATATAAATAATAATATCATTCACTTTTATTTGGTTTGAATTAAATTCTATACCATCAATGATGATGAAATCTTAGGGTGACTTTGTGGATGTAAAATATTTGTTGCACCCTACAAATAAATATTCATAATGTAGCATGTGTTTTGAAGATCATATTCATGTGTAGTCAAGTATGAAAACATAAGTAGATGAATCTAGTGCATCTTAAAAAGTTGCATTACATAAATTTGTGCCCCACTTTAGAATCTATTATTTTTGGAGATGGACCTATGAGAAAATAAATTACTTTTAAAAATTGGCCAATAATCCTAGGGTTTTGAAGAGAATCTTTTTTTGAGAATCCATGCAATGTTCTCACTTCATCTGCAATAGTGTTACAAGAGACTCCATCTCATTTGAAGAGCGCTTACCTCCATGTCCTTTCAATCTTGATGGTGTTGATTGGATTTCCTATGGACATTGTTCTGTTGCAAGAAGAGGCTTCTTTTTAGACAATCTCTCCCTTGTTGGCATGACCTGACTTTGCTTTGGAAACTGGTCCAAGGAGCTCTCTCCCCCAGGGCGCCAAGTCCCTTTAGTAAGAAAACCTATCAAAATATTGAGTATGAGATGAATTTAACAATTTGCTATGAGTAGAAATTATTCAAATTAACATGGTTTATTCCACACTAAAAGAGCTTCAAATATGTTTTTACATCTTGAAATTTGGGTAACACATGAAAAAGTTACATTAATTTGAAAGGAGATTGGTTTTCATATTTTAGTGTATTTTTTGTTTTAACCCCCATCCAAAAGAACCCCCCCCCTCCCTTGGGCCTCACATATTCTGAAAAATAAGTACAAATCTTAAAATCTTGCATATTTTTCAAGGTATATACCTTATATTTTGTGGGAGGGGGTACATGAAATTTTCATTTTTTTCCCTTGCATATTTGAATATTTTAAAGGAAATCCATGTATATTATATATGGACACTGTCCCCCATATCTTGGATTTTGGATGAGGGTAGTAACATATTACATATTGAGTTGGCACCCCAGGCTCTCTCCTTGATGAACCATTTGGTGAATTGAGTAGTCTTGTCTTTGCAAATGCTAGACTCATCAGTGGTGCTTGCTAACGAGGAGTTAAGGAACCTAAACACCCCAACCTCCCTCTACAATCAACTCCAACCTCAAAAGGTGATGTATTTTTTGGCGTTTTGGACTTCTTCTTGGAGTGGACAAGCTAAGATTGTGAAGCCATCGCTTGGAAAACAAATACTAAGATTTAGAAAACTGGGAGAAAACTAAACTACTGGAGGAAAGAGAAATTAGTTAATAATTACTTGTAGAAAGATAAATTAGTGCTGGAAAGAAAAATTGGTTAAGAAGTTCTTGTAGAAAAGTCATGTTGGCATGCTCGGTCAGGAAACACATTAGAGATCTTGGATTCCAGAATCCAAACTAAATAAAATGAGAATTAAAGAAGAACTAGTGAAGTTAGAAAGTAGCATGGAAGATGAAATCTAGAGTCTTGATTGAAGAACAATGAATCCTAAATTTAAGAGGTGGGATTCTAGAATCCCACTGTGAAAGGTAGAGAAATATGAAAATGCATTCCTCTCTTTATTTACCAAAATACATCTTAAAAAGTAGAAATTAAAGAGAACTTTGCAAAATGTCTTCGAATTCACATAAAGTTTGTGTGAAATTGGGAGGTAATAACTACAATATTTTGACCAAAAGAGCACTTTACTCATTTTAAAGATATAGAAACTATTCTTCCACTTGTCTAAAAAAACAAGGAAGATATAAAATAAAGTAAATTTTTGTTGACAAAACCTAGAAAATATGAAGTTTTATAGAATTGGTAAACACGATAGTAACAACTTGTTTTGAAAATGAAGACTTAAGATGATCCTTAATGAGAATTTTCACCTCTTTGTAAAGAGCTTCGTTTGATAAAACTTGAGAATAGGAAAGTGTTAAAATTATGTTTGCTGAACAAGGTTTTTGTGTGTTGAATGTAAAGTCATTGAATTCATACTGAAGGATGGAATTTGAACCACTAAGACTCATGAAAACATTAGAGGGGTCTAAGAAATAGAAGATGCACATACATGGTGATTGCAATTTGGTGCATGCTCTTGCAAACCACTACATGATAGTGTGCAACAACATGTCTTCTCTCCCTTGCCTTTGCATGTAGGAACCTTGCTCTAGAAGGAACCCCTAGACCCTGCCACCTTAAGTGAAAATCTAATTGTGTAAGCACAATTTAGCTAAGCATATGGCAAATTCACAACTGAAGCACGTGTAGAAAGAAATTTCCTCTTGTTAATCCTTCGTTTTGTCTTGCTCAATGGGAAGTCCTCCCAAATTCTACATTCACTCATTTTCCTGATACTTTCACAAAGATATAAGTCCACAATATCTGCAGTGCATACATTCAAGGAGAGTATGCAAGAGGTTCTCTCCCTTGCCTCATTCTTGAGAGTCTAGAGGCAATATTTCTCTCATGTGAAAATTCCTAAGAAGAGTCAAATCGGTATTTGTCAAATTTGTGTAGAATTGAAAGCAAAAGAGACACTGTAAAGACCAATGAAGACAAGGGTGAGTACATTAGTTTTCTCTTGAGAGTCTTTTGTTATTTTTTAACATTACATAATTAAAATTAAGAAATTGTTCTCATCTTTTGCATTTTTCTCATACATTGCACAGCAAATTGTAAAAGCTTTATAGAATCATAGACAACAACAAAGCACAGAAAGGAAAAGGTTGGCAAAGCAGAGAAAAAAATGTTTGGAGAAGAAAGAAAAGTGCTTTGGCTTGGTCATTGATGGTATGGATTTAAAAAAAACTATGCTACCTCACGTCATACACACTCTGAAAAATGTGAAGGAGGAAAACTTCATCCAATTGCATGTTGTTGGAGCGTTGTTGTTCAATGGTGTCTTGTCATCAAGAGTGTTCATGTATTCTACTAATGTTTGTAATGATCCAAACTTGGCAAAAGTCACCAATACTTCAAAATATCATTGGTGGATGGCCTAGCCAATTACCACCTATTCTTTAATTACAACTTGACAACACAAGTCATTAGGTGAGAATTGGGGTCTCAAAAGGACCTCATAAGGAATGGATTAAGTTAAGATCAATTGAAACTGCTATGAGAACCCATGGGATAAGTATCCCCTATCCTTTACTCAACTGACATGGGTATCTTTATTTTCAAATTGATCAACCTTGGCCTTTGGATGGAGGTGGATGGTGGATGGATCAAAGTCCCAGGATGCTCAAAATGGTGGTGGGTCTATTATCAAAATAGAGGAAGAAAATATGGAGATAATTGTTACTCATTTCAAGGCTTTACTCAGCACAGTTGACCCAAGTGATGAACATGTTTAGAGGCTAGGAATAGATGCCAACTAGTCAGACACTATAAAGTCTGTAGCTTGGACAAAATGCAGCTAGAGAATGATCTTTCTTTTCAAGAACTTAAAGATCTTGCTTTCTCTATGGCTGATGGTAAAACTCTAGGGGAGGATGGTCTTCTGGTAGAATTTTACAAGTTTTTATGGGACATAGTTGGACCTTCTTTAATGGTATGTTGAGAGTTCACGCTCAACATCATGTGATCATGTGTGCATAGCCCCATCATGTGATAATATGTGCATAATAGAGTGCTATAAAGGAAAGGGTTAGATGCCTTAACCCTAACCCTAAATGGGTTTGTATATATTCTACATTTTCAACTAAATCTAGTGTATAGTTAGTCATTTGTGGTGTGCTCTCTAGCTGTGCCCTCTCTCCTCATCTCCACCCTTCTCCTCTCCCCTCTTCATACTTTTTCATGGTACTAGAGCATGGTTCTGCCTTCTACTAAGGTGCCATCTTTGTGAGGGTGTTAGAAAGTGATTGAGAGATTGAGTGTTGTCTTCCATGAGAGACTTTCGTTCATGTGAATAATTTCCATCTATCGGTGAGAGATTTCCATCCTAGAGAGATTTAGATTCATTCTTCACTTCATTCTGTTAAGAGATTGTGAGAGTGAGATCCTTTGAGGGAAAGATAGGGAGAGTTCAAGAGGGTTTCTAAGAGAGAAATTCTTCTTCTTCAAGTTAGAAAGAGAGAGATTTTTGTTAATGAGAGAACTGCATCTTTGTTGAGAGGTCTAATTGGTATTGGGAGAGATCTCTACTTTGAGAATTCTTATCAAACCATTAAGGAGGAGACTACATTGACTCAACGGCCCAATGCAATAGTCTGCACTAATCCTCTACAACACATGACTTGTCTTCTCGCACGACCAACCATCTACAAGTTCGCAAGAGAGTCTCCAATTGAAAGCAACACTCGGCTTCTACTAGCAAGCCTCATTGACCCACATGAATGCTACAACTCACAAACAATAGTGACTAAGGCTTACAAACTACACCGACTCTCACATAGCCAGCTCCTTAAATGGGTTGCTCCTCCACCATAGCCTTAGCACCCGACTTCATCAACACCCAAAACAAATCAGATGGTCTACAACAAGAAACACTCTTGCACTTAACGACCAAATGGTTGAGGTAAGGCTCTACGGAGAGAGCGGTGATTGATTGCAAGCGAGCATTGCCTCACCAACTGTGCCATCAACCAGCATTGACTAGAAGCTCCATCAATGGTCCTACTCTAACCTTGGGTGACCTACAGCTCTAATGGCAAACTTCAACGACCCTACAACAGCAAGCGCATGCAAAACGATGGATCTCCTTCGTCTATGACTCATAGACACAATGCCTCTGAAGGCTCCCCCGTCATCTTGCAGTTGCTCCAAGGTACTGTGCTTGAGCTTCTTTAACGAGCCAACAGGCCACCTCCAACTACGATCTCCATCGCCTATGCATAGGCAAACACAACTCCTCCAAGCGGATAGCTCCAGCTTCTGCCATAGCCACTCCACGAACGCTGCTCCAACAAAGTCTCTCCACCTCTGCAATGCCAGCCAGTAGACCTACACAGGATTAGATGGCCCTCCTGCAACAAAGCTCCAACAGGCTCCTACACGATTCCAAATGCCTATCCACCATCTACAACAAGAGCTCCTATTAGCTCTTCCATGCAAAGGCAAGCGATGTCTCTACCATGGCCATCATCAAATGATACCTCCAGAGACCCCTCTAAGAGATTAACTACCCTGTGGTAGATAAGGCCATGTGGCTCACCACAAACCAAACCTATAAGTGTAGTTAAGGCAAGACAAGGGTTGGCTCAGAAAGTGACACATGGTACGATAAGGTCCAAACTAGCATATAGCTAAGTGGGTAGGGTTGGTCACTTGAACCCTAGTCAAGTTAACCCACAATTGGGTTACCATAGAGTAGCTTGGTCAAGACTTAGACACATGGCACTGTGCCATGGCATTAGCTCTGACATCACTGCCACATCATCAGGCTGTCACCTCATCCACCAAGTGGCACTGACACTCTTCTAGCACACACAGTGCTCCATAAGCACTTCATGTGACCACTCCTACCACCTCATCACAGGGCTCCATAGGCATAGTCCTTGCTAGGCACAGTCACTGCATGTGACCCCCTGACTACCACATCATCATTGAGCACATTTGCACTCCTTTTATCCCTCCACCTAGATCAAGTCGTATCTCTTGATGCAGGAAGAATTTGAGGGTGCTCCAAAAAGGAAAATCGATCAATTTTTTGTGCTCTACGTGCTAGTCATATCAACCACACATTTCAGGGCAAGTATCACTCACTTTTGAGCTTCATTGACAAATCCACTTCCTACACACACATCTGCCTTTACATCGACACATCTGACCTAGCACTTCAAAAGAACCAAAGAAAAGAAATTATTTGATGTTCTTTCATTGATCGATGGTTGGTATATATCTAGATTAGAGTAGACTAGATCACCATAGAGGGGATGCTTTGAATCTCCCCAAGTTGCCAATCTATGCCATGCCCAAAATTCTCGACTAGTACCTACTCAGAGTCATTCCCTATGCTCACATAAAGTTTCACATCATCACATTACCTAAAACCTAGCATTCATCAGTTCAGTGAGAAGACTTCAGAGTTTTTAGAGGCATTGCCGATTGATCAATGGGCAAATAGCATATTATTTGATTTCACACACACATGCCATCATTGTAAAGCCTATTCGGCTATTTCACGACATTGTGCACATCATTTCAGCCTTGTAAAGCCTCTTGGCTATTCCCAGAATCATTTGCCACAAGCCTTGTAATTCAGATCGGATGTTATATATTGCAATTCTATCTTCACCGCCGATAGTTTAGATTTCACTTGCTATAGTCAATGTTTTGTAGTTGATTCAGACAATGATTTTCCTGACTCTTTGAGTACATTTCTTGCACCATGTCTACGAATAGCAACCTCAATTTGGAGGCATTTGCTAAGCTAGACAACTCCAATTATGGCACATGGAAATACCGAATGGAGTTCATTCTTGTACTTTAGGACAAGTAGTAGTAAGTCAATGGATCTACACCTAGACCATTGGGCAATCCAACCAGTAGTAGCTTACTTCACCTATTGTCATAGCACCAATAGTGGGATTCACACCAGGATCCACAGTTACACAAATAGTTTCCACACCTATAGCAGATCCTGCCACTGCGCAAGCTCAGGTAGAATGGGATAAGAAAGATAAGTATGCATATCATCTGATCAAGCAGAATGTGCAAGATGTCATGCTAGGACAGCTCAACACAATCAAGACATCAAAAGAAGCATGGTTTGCAGCTCTCTATGAGTCCAAGAACACCTCTAGGATTGTCACACTGAGAAACCAAATCAACCAGAGTTTCCACAACAGTAGTGAAACCAGTCATGCTTACATACTCAAAATCAAAGACTACAGCAATCAACTCTTTTTATTAAGAGAGACCATGAATCCAATAGAATGGTTCAAGTCATCCTGAATGGGCTAGGAGAGGGATACGAGAATCTAATCTAGAGTATTGCCATCCAATGGCAAATTCCAACACTGGAAGAGCTCCAGTCACAGTCTTACTTGGTGAAGAACTCAAGACTCAGGCCATTCATGCACGCAAAGGTCATTCTAATGATCAGGCATTCATAGCTTCAGACAAAGGCATAGGCAGAGGTAGATCATTCTAGAGAAGTGGTCATCATCAGCAATAGAATCATCAACAAAGTTAGCATCATCCTCAGCAACATCAGAATTAGTAAAGAGGAAATCATTCCAACCGAGGAAGATTTCAAGGAGTCCCAGGCAATGCATCCACCAACATGTCGAACATCTAGTGCAACTACTGTCATAAGTTTGGACACTATGAAAGAGATTGCCGCAAGAAGCAGTACAACCAAGGCGATCAATCCTATAGTAATCGAGGGAATTTCCATGACAGAGGAAATCATCATGGTGGACATTCTAGTCATAGTCATTTTGCAAATGAACATGGGAATATGTTTCTTGCAAATGAGGAAATGCAGCAAACTAATAAAGTATACTTAAACATGGATTGCAATTCAAAAGATGATTTTAACTATCAAGTCGACCAAGCAGATCAAGATCCTTGGTACATCTACAGCAGTGCATCATCTCACATGACAAATCATCAGGAATGGTTCACAGAGATGAAACCATTAGAAGGTCAGAATAATGTCATCTACACAACAGATAATACACCGAATCCAATGCAAGGGACAGGTGTTATCCCTATGAACAATTTCACTGGTACAAAAGGATTGATGAAAGATGTACTCTACATTTCGAAGCTCAACAAGAACCTCCTATCAATAGGTCAAATGACAGAACACAATTATCAAGTCATTTTTGATGGAGATGAATGCACTATCAGAGATAAATCCAGAAGATGTTAACTAGTAGCAAAAGGTGTCAAGGAAGGACACTTGTACAAAATGCTAGCTACAATACCATAGAAGCATGCCATGTCAGCTCAACTGTAACAGATGCCACTATCTGCAAAATGTGAAGAGAGCGGGAGAGAAGGAAGGAGTCTCACTTGCAGCTTTCTCACATACACAATGGGGGAATATACACAAAGGTGGAGGCTGAAAATAGTTTTCCTCTTCTTAGTTGTGAAAGCCAAAAGAACTCTAAGTACAAAAGAATAGGTGAACCCTATATGTGGGTCTCAAACCAAACTTAGCTAACTAAGGTGGCATACTAACTAAGCGACTAACTAGAGTACATAAAGATAGCTGTCATCTAGCTATTATTCATGGGCGGTGTACCAACTGCATTTGTAGCTAACAAGTCGGTGACATAAATGCACAACGGTCACCCTGGCATATCACGAGTGGAGCTCAATATCTTAACACTCCTCCTTGAGCTTAATCCCAATTCCTATACACCAAGCAGGTCTCTGAGCTTGCGCAGCTTCTCTGCACCCAATGCCTTCGTGAATATGTCAGCTACCTGATCCTCTGTGCTGACATAAACTAGATCAATAAAACCTACTAGAACCTTCTCCCGCACATAGTGATAATGCACCTCAGTGTGCTTTGTTCTAGCATGATAGACTGGGTTATTTGCCAAGTGTATACTACTCATGTTATCACAATAAATGACAACTAGCCCATCTGTAGATTAATGCATATCATAAAGTAGCTTATGCAACCAAGCTACCTCACATGCAGCCATTGTTGCACCCTTGTACTCAGCCTCTATGCTTGACAAGGCAACTGTAGGCTGTTTCTTGCTGCTCCAAGTGACTATAGCACTCCTAAAAGAGAACATATATCCACTTGTAGATCATCTATCAGAAATACTACTAGCCCAATCAGCATCAGTGTATCCATGCAACTGTATCTGAACCTCGGTCTCATAAAATAGTCCATACTGCAATGTGGAATTCACATACCTCAGTATGCATCTAGCCACATCCAAATGCAATTTCCTTGGAGCTTGCAAAAACTGACTTACCAACCCAACAACATAGCTCAAATCTGGCCTGGTAATAGTCGTGTAAATCAAACTTCCTACTATGCATTTGCACATAGTAGGGTCTTTTAGAAGCTCATCTACATCTGTGCTCAGCTTCACATTCTACTCCAAAGGAACTAAAATAGGCTTACACCTGTCATCCCATATTTGGACAGCATGTCCAATTCATACTGCCTCTGCAAGAGCCATATCCCACTTGTGGATCTAATCACCTCAATGCCCAAGAAGTAATGCAGCTCTCCCAAGTCCTTCATCTCAAACTTCTACTTCAATAGCATTTTTACATGAAGGATATCTTCATCACTATCACCTGTGATGATCAAATCATCAACATAAACGACAAGTAGCATAATGTCTTTCTGTGTTTTTCTCACATAAAGTGAGAAATCTGCCTTGGAAATCCTAAAAGCCAATAGTGACAAGATACTATCCTATCTTGTCAGACCATGCTCGAGGTGCTTGATTCAAGCCATACAAGGCTTTCTACAAACTGCAAACAAACTTAGGATGAACAGAATGAACATAACCTGGTGGCTGCTCCATATAGACCTCTTCTTGCAAATTACCATGCAAGAAAGCATTCTTTACATCCATCTGATGTAAAGGCCATCCCTTTGATGCAGCCATAGCAATGACTGCTCTTATGTTGAAATCCTTGCAATTGGAATGAATGTTTCTTTGTAATCAATGCCATATGTCTGTGCATACCCCTTGACAACTAATCTTGCCTTGTATATGTTCACAGAACCATCTGCATTGTGCTTCACCTTATAAACCCACTTGTAGCCAATTGCATTCTTGTCTTTAGGCAAAGGCACCAATTCCCATGTAGCATTTGCTTCCAAGGCATCCATTTCTTCATCCATGGCTTTCTCCCATTTTTCTTTTCCCATGGCTTGCTCAAAAGAAGTGGGTTCTGTTTCATGTATCACTTTGACCATATAGGCATAGTGAATGGCTATAAATCCATCATATTTCAGCCTATCCACAGGATACCTAGCTCTGGTAGACCTGCACAAAATAGGCTCACTACCAGATGCTCTCAAAACATCCTTGTCTTCTGTACTCCAGGTGTAACAACAGAAGGAATACCCAACTCATCATCAAGGATCTGTTCTGAGCCACTGGATTCACCATCCACATAAGAGTGACCTGCATTCACATCAACCATGGGCTGATCTACTTTCTCTTTTCCTTTTCGTGATACTTGCATACCACTATCTGCATTGCTTTGAGGAGATCCTCTTGATCTCAATCTGCCTATCCATGGCAAAGTATGTGAACCACTGCTAGAGGACACTACAAGTCCACTAATATTTTGTGATTGCTACTGTGAATTCTGTGCAGCATTACCATTTTGTGCATCTACATCATCAATCACATTTACTGGTTTATACCAGCTGCTCATCTCATCAAAAACAACATCTCTACTCACTGTAAACTTACGAGTAGAAGGGTTATAGCATCTATACCCTTTCTGCTGCAGAGAATAACCAATAAAGATGCACTTCTCAGCTTTTGGATCCAACTTGGATCTCAACTCATCTGGCACATGAACATAGGCAATGCAACCAAAACTTTCAAATGAGAAATATATGGTTTCCTACCAGTATACCTCTCCTCTGGCGTCATGCCATGTATTGCTGTAGTGGGAGTCCTGTTCATTATGTAGACTACTGTAGCAACTACTTTAGCCCAATAATAATCTGGCAGGTTTTTTCATTGAGCATGGCACAAGATACCTCTCCAATATGCCTATTTTTCCTTTCTGCAAGTCCATTTTGCTGTGGGGTATGATTGCATGAATATTGCTACTTTATGCCATGCTCCTATAGGAAACTTGCAACCTCATTTGAGAGGTACTCTCCCCCTCCATCTGACCTTAGGCATTTTATTTGTAGGCCTGTTTCTTTTTCAACCATAACTTTAAAAGCTTTGAAATGCCCAAACAGTTCACTTTCTTTTTCATAAAATACACCCAAACTTTTCTGCTATAGTCATCAATAAAAGTGGCAAAATAATGACAGCCTCTAGTAGATGTAGCTTTAGTAGTCCACACATCAGAGTGGATTAATTCCAATGGCCTCTTACTCTCTTGAACATGTCTAGGAAATGGTTTCCTTGCATGTTTTCCAAATTGACAGGCTTCACATACCTTATGCATTTCTGCAACCTTAAACTTAGGCAATCGCAATAATATTTTGGGCCTGCATTAATTGAAGTTGCTGTACATTAACATGACCAATGCGTTTATGCCAGATATCAATATCTGCAACTACACCGGTCCCATGTGCAAACATTGCTGCACTCAATTTAGGCATGTTCACATCTAACATAAACATCCTGCCCTTCTTCTTCCCTTTTGCTATCAAGTGACCTTATTTTTCATATCCTCAACAAAGCATCCATGAGGATTAAATCTGACCTGCAAGCCCTGCTCAACCATTTGACCAATAGAAACCAGGTTCTTGGTGATATTCGGGACATGAAATACATCAAATAGTTATTTCTTTTTTCCATCCTACATAGACAAAGGAATTTTACCAATCTGCACAATAGGATGTGCAGTATCATCACCAATCTCCACAAATCCTAGTCTTTCCATTTTCCTTGCATCCTGCATCCATCCTGCATCCATTCTGCATGACTTGTCATGTGGTTTGATGCTCCTGAGTCAACATACCACACATCATTGCTTTCTTATGCTCTTGTCATAGAATTGGTCATGTGCTGCACCATAAATAGATGCTCATTTCTGTCATCAGCCTGTCTACTAGAGGATGCATAATTTCCTTGCTGCAATTTTTCAGTCATGATGTCATTCTGCTTTTTATAGCAGTCTTTAACCATATGACCCATTTTACCATAGTAGTAGCATTCAATATTGTTGTTTGCATTTTGGCCTCTCTGCCATCTAGCATGACCTCTTTAGCTCCCCTTGCCTCTAAAGTTACCATGTCCTCCTCCATAGGATTGGTTTTCTTGAATTTGCTACATATTCTGAATTCTGCCATGGCTCCAAATCAGCCTACTCTACCTCTACCTCTACCTTTTCTAGCATTTGAGTAGAAGACAGCTTCTTTTAAAGTTCCTCCTGAAGAAGATGCACCACCATTTCTCTGCTCTTCAGAATTAGAAGAGCAATCAACTCCTCAAATTTAGGAAAATTCTCAGGGATGGCAATGTATGTCTGAAATTGTGCATAATCATTTCCTAGACCATTCAAGGTGACAGAAACTAAATCATCATCTTCCACTGGTGACCCAATAGAAGCAAGTGCATCTGCAATCTTCTTCACCTTCATGTGGTAGTCACTGATGCTCATATTTTCTCTCTACACATTATGCAACTCTTGCTTGAGCTACATTTTCCTGGCTTGCGTAGTTGCGCTATACATTTTTGTCAAAGTATCCCATGCCTCCTTTGGCGTGCTTGCATCCTGAATATGCACAATCATAGAATCTAAAATACTGATAAATAGCCAGTACATAACTTTTCTGGCGCTCTCATGCCAACCTTTAAATGCCTGCAACTCTTGCTGATTGGGAACATTAGGAATAACTAGTTCTTGTTGAGCTCCAGTAATGAACTCCCAATAGCCTTTCCCTTAAGGAAATTCGTCATTCTAAGCTTCCATGCTTGGAAGTTGTTCTTGTCAAGCTTTTTAGTGACAATCTATGAACAGATGCCATTACAGAACACTGCAAAATATTCTGTCACTGC
This sequence comes from Dipteris shenzhenensis, assembly GCF_047967505.1. Taxonomy (NCBI): domain Eukaryota; kingdom Viridiplantae; phylum Streptophyta; class Polypodiopsida; order Gleicheniales; family Dipteridaceae; genus Dipteris; species Dipteris shenzhenensis. The sequence goes on along the minus strand of NC_141607.1, from coordinate 3,854,353 downwards.
AAAAAAACACAACTTCTACCTCACAAGGGCAAATTTGCAAAATTGTCGAGTGGTATTTGACCACACAGTCACTTCCTAGTGACGATTATGCATCAACAAGCAATAAGAATGATTCTATCACTCCCAATATCTCTACACATAGGCATACGATGTAATTTTTGCGATAACTTTTCATCGACCTGCAGAACAGTGGTCACACAGCAAAAATAGGGCACTTTCCTAAGTGCCTGTGGAAAACTTCTACCACCAAAATGGGCCCCAAAACGGCCTCGAATCAAAAAAATAATTTCACCTGAAGGATGCATATATTGTCCTCTTGCCACACCGTGAAGGGCGTTCCAATCTGAGACAATGCACTCTTGCACTTTTCGGCTGTGCTACCTACAGAGATTTGCTCCCAAACTCAAAAAAAAAGGAAAGCAACATTGATCCTCTTACTAGGACACCGCAAACTTGGTTTGCTTTCTTGAGCTCCTTACCACGAACCGAGCTCTGATACCATGTGAAGAGACTGGGAGAGAAGGAAGGAGTCTCACTTGCAGCTTTCTCACATACACAATGGGGGAATATACACAAAGGTGGAGGCTGAAAACAGTTTTCCTCTTCTTAGTTTTGAAAGCCAAAAGAACTCTAAGTATAAAAGAATAGGTGAACCCTATATGTCGGTCTCAAACCAAACTCAGCTAACTAAGGTGGCATACTAACTGAGCCACTAACTAGAGTACATAAAGATAGCTGTCATCCAGCTATTATTCATGGGTGGTGTACCAACCGCATCTGCAACTAATGAATTGGTGACATAAATGCACAACGGTCACCCTGGCATATCACGAGTGGAGCTCGACATCTCAACACAAAATGGCACAACAGATATGGTCATGTCAATTTTAAGTACTTGTTAGATCTTAGGAATCAAAATATGGCGATTGGGATTCCAAACCTACAGTTTCTTGGAAAAGTTTGTGAAGCATGCTACTTTGGCAAAAAAAGTGAGCCAACTTCGGCAAAAGTACCTCTCGAGCATGAGGTATTCTTGATTTGATTCACATAGATGTATGGGGTTATGCCAAAACCTACAACATTAATGGTTCACTTTACTACTTGACTTTCATCGATGACTACAGTAGATATTGTTGGGTCTACATTTTGAAAGAGAAATCTGAAGTTTTTTCCACATTTGAAGAATTCAAAGCCATGGTAGAAAACTAGACAAGCAGAAAGATCAAAGTCATGAGATTAGATAGAGGAGGTGAATACAAGTCTTCAGCATTCATGAACTTTTGCAGACGTCACGGCGTTCGAAGACAATTCACTTGTGCAGATACTCCTCAACAAAATGCAAGAGATGAAAGGAAGAATGGGACTTTAGTAGACATTGCTAGAGCAATGCTTAGTGAGAAGAATCTTTTGAATTAGTATTGGGTAGAAGCAATAGCCACTGCAAACTACTTGCTTAATCGGCTTTTGACCAAACCAATTCAGTGTATGAAACCTTATGAATCATTCACTAGACATAAGCCACACATTGGGCATCTCTGCATATTTGGTTGCATAGCATATGCCCACATGATGATCATCACAAGAAATTGGATGCAAAGTCACGCAAATGCATCATGGTTGGCTACAGTGAAGAAAGCAAAGCATACAAGTTGTATGATCCCATCAACTGAGAGATCATTATCTCCAAAGATGTAATCTTTGATGAGGAATCAGAATGAAAAACCTCAAATACACAGGAGATAGATGCATCAATTTCACAGTCATCTGTAGAAAAAGTTGATGAAGAAGAGAAAGAATTGCCAATAACACCCCAGGTAGAGCCACAACAGCTCATATGGTCTATTAGGGAAAGCAAACCTCCAGCCACATTGACATATGCTTAGAAAGGCAAAGCAATTCAGGTTGAAACCACCAACTATGCTCTTATAACTACCAATCATGGCTACAAAAGAGCGAGTGTACTTTGAAGATGCAGTAGACAAGCAAGAATGGCAAACTGCTATGAATGAAGAAATGGATGCTTTGTATAAGAATAATACTTGGGAATTATGCGACCTTCCACTAGGAAAGAAGGCCATAGCAAAGAAATGGGTATACAAAGTGAAGTACAATCTAAATGTAAGTATTCAAAGATACAATGCGAAACTAGTTGCAAATGGATTGATACAGCAATATGGTCAAGACTCTGATGAGACTTATGCCCTAGTAGAGCAAAGATAGATTCCATATGGTTCTTGATATCACTAGCAACAACCAGGAATGCATTTCTCAATGGTTACCTAAATGAGGAAGTCTACATGCAACAACCAGCAAGTTATGTTGAACTAGGAAAGGAGAATAAGGTTTTCCATGTCAAGAAAAGTCACTATGGCTTCAAGCAAGCACCCAAAAGTTGGTATAGTAGAATTGACAAGTATTTTACTGATTAGGATACATGAAGTCCAATGCAGATTATACTCACTTCTACAAAGTTTAAGGGGAAGACATTACTATTGCACTTTTGTACGTAGATGATCTGATTGTGACAAGAAGCAAGGATAGCTTCATCAAAAAGCTAAAACATGACTTATTTGCAGAGTTCGACATGAAAGATCTTGGACTTATGCACTATTGTCTTAATATCGAGCTCTAAAGAGATTCAAATACCACTTTTATGAGTCAACTCAAATATGTTGATAGTCTCCTGAAGAAGTTTCATATGACAGATTGCAAGATTGTAGCCACTCCCATGGAACAAAGTTTGAAACTTACTAAAGATTCAAAAAACCCTACAGTCAATGACAAGTACTATAGGCAACTCATCGGATCTCTTATATATTTGACTATCGCATGGCCAGATATTTGTTATGCAGTAAGCTCACTTGCACAATGTATGGCAAATCCAAAATAATCTCACTAGAATGCAGCCAAAAGAGTCTTGAGATACATCAGAGGTACAAGACAATTTGGGATAGAATACAGAGGAAGTCATCCATGGTTGCATGGATATTGTGATAGTGACTATGTCGAAGATCATGAGACTAGGAGATTGACACAGGGATATGCATTTTTCCTTGGTCAAGTTGCTATATCATGGTTGTCAAACAAATAGCCAATTATTTCTTTGTCTTCGACTGAAGCAAAGTATAGGGCACTCACTACAGGTGCATGTGAAGCTATATGGCTCAAAAGACTATTGTCAGAAACAGATTACTTTAATGAGTCAAAGCCAACAACAATATACAGTGATAACCAATCAGCTCAAGCATTAGCCAAGAATCTAGTATATTAATTCAGGAGAAAGCACATTGATGTTAGAGAAAACTTCATTACAGAAAGAGTGTTACTTGGTGATATCACACTACAACATTGTGATTAGCAAAGAGAATGTTGATTAGCAAAGAGAATGTTGCAAACATCTTTACCAAACCACTCAATAAAGAGCTTTTCAAGAAACACTAACTAGCTCTTGGTTTAATGCAGAAGAGGAAGGACATTCCCTTTAAATGGGTGTGATGGAATGTAATGCTTAGTCCTTCGTCGATTCCCCAGAATCATCATCTTGACGGAAGGCCTACTTCATGATGTTGACATCTAGCGAAGATTTTGAGAGTTCACGCTCAATATCATGTGATCATGTGTTCATAGCACCATCATGTGATCATATGTGCATATCACTAACCCAATAGAGTGCTATAAAGGAAAGGGTTAGATACCCTAACCCTAAACGAGTTAGTATATATTCTACATTTTTAACTAAATATAGTATACAGTTAGGCATTTGTGGTGTGCTCTGTAGTTGTGCCCTCTCTTCTCATGTCCACTCTTCTCCTCTCCCCTCTTCATAATTTTTCATGGTAGTGTGGAGAGAGAGTTTTGAACAAGGATTCTTACCCAATCACTTAAACTAAGGAGTTATTAAACTCATTCCAAAAGATGGGGACAAGACGATGTTAAAAAACTAGAGACCTCTAAGTATGTAAAACTGCTCTTACAAGATCTTTGTGAAAGCCCTTGCATTGAGAATGAGAAACAAGATGGATAATTGGATCTTGCAAGAATAGAAAGGATTCATCAAAGGCAGACACCTTTTAGAGGCAATCATAAACCTATAGGAAAGATGCAATCATGCTGAAGAAACTAAACAAGATGTGTGCTTTATAAAGGTTCATTTTGATAAAGCATATGACAAACTTAACTGGGCTTTTCTTTTGCAATACCTCAAAAATCTGGGGCTAGGGAAAAAGTTCACATCATTTGTTGCTTTACTTCTTTCCAATGCATCAACAAAGGTCTATGTAAATGGAGAAATGAAAGTTTCTTCTTTATGAGATCAATAAGACAAGGGTGCCCTTTGGCCCCTTTATTATTTGCCATAGCAGCTGATGCTTTGGGGTGGCTAATAAAAGACCAAGTGTCCATGAGGGCAATTAGAGGAATCGAGCTTTCCTTAGGGAAACATTTAGCTAATCAACAATTTGCAGATGACACACCACTACTATTAGAAACACAGATGTAGATATTCAAGGGGCAATGGAATGTATGGATATATTTTGTGTGGCATAAAGTTCTAAGATAAGTCACACTAAAATAGGTTATGCTCCTGCTCTCAGGTGCTCTCAAATGCTTTTGGACCAGATGGGACGCAGAAAATACCATATGGACAAATTTTCAAGTTGTTGGGTATTCTTATGGGATTTAAAGTTAAAATGAAGGAAAGATGGGAGTGGTTTTTAGACAGATTCAGGAAGAAAATAGACAAACTCATAGGGTTACATGCCAATCTTGTGGGGAGAAGAGTTGTCTTAAACCATTGCATTTACCCAATTGCTATTTTTTATCTCTCTTGTTGGTGCCCCTCTAAAACAAGTTCAGAAAAATTCAGATCTTTCATATGGGGTGGAAGTGATACAAAAAGGAGAATTTCAAAGGTTAAATGGGCCTTTTGCTTCAAACCTAAAAAGGAAGGAGGATTGGGAGTAGTAAATATCCAGTTGGCTGCTAACAAACTTGCTACCACTTGGATTATAAAAGCTATTACCTCTCCTGACAATGACTGGGCCAACCTTTTGCTTATAAAATTTAAATTTGTCAGACCTTACAAGACCCCTAGGTGGAAAGATTTTCCTCTCCTCTCTACTATTGGCAACCCTGAACCCTGTATGACTAAGGGGAGCCAACTCTAGAAAACTTTATGGGGGCTTTTGAACAGATCAAGAGCCACATAGTCCTCTTTGGTAAAGGGAGTTTCATGGCTTTGGACTCAACTTGGGCATTTGTTATCTTTACTAAACAATAGCTAAGTGATGATGAGTTCCTAAAAGCTAGGAAATTATCAAAGAAAGGTTTAACTACTTGGGGAGTTTTGTGGGACAAGGCCAACATTAAATGGAAGACATGGTTGGACATCATAAGGGAATTAAGTCTTAATAATGCAGATCAAGTGCTGGTGGTCATGAGTAGAATACAACTGTGGGAGGGTGACATTACTTGGAAAGGGGGCAGTGTCTTACACTTCACCAGAGAATTTAGTTGGTTGGCAGCTCATCTTTTTTACTCATACCCACTCCTTTTGAGGGCATAGAAGAGGTAGTTTCCATCCTTAATTCCAAGTGGAAACTCTCTAATATTGAACAAAAATAGGATGTCAAGTTCTCATTGATATGGGACAGAAAGATACCAAAAAAAATGTCCACTCTCCTGTGGCTAATCCTCCATAAAACTGTCTGGACCAACTGCAAGAGCTTGAGTATTGGCAAGGGAGATGGAACCTATAAGTCTTGTTTTGGAATCAAAGAATTCATTTTTGACCTCTTTATTTCCTGTCCTAGGGCTATAAAAGTTTGGAAGGTTATCCAGCTAATGCTAGGGGAACCAATCAATTGGAAATCACTTTTACTGGGAGATGCACTCAAGCTACCTTATGCCACATGGGTCAACATCAGAGCACATGCACTGTGGTTCATATGGATTGCCAGGAATGCATATCAATTTCATGATGAGTACATTTGTGTTGAGTAGTTATCCATGAATTGGTATGGAAAGAATACAACTGTACTTACTAATAACTGATTCCTATTTTTTGTGGTCCATGCCAAATATTTGTTGGATCAAGAAATACATAACTTTAATGATAAGATCTTACAGGTTGAATTGGATGAACACATCAGAGATGTTGTGAGATGTACCAACTCTAGCTAGGAGCTACAAGCCCAATCTTACCTTCTCTATTTCCTATTAAGCATGAACATGCAAGCTGACTGATCACTTTTTCTTTCTACTCAAGAGTTACCAGAAAACTGTTATGTCACCATGGGGAGCAGATTTTGTCTTTTCTCCTCTGAGCAGAAAATTTTTTGTCTACATACTGGACATCCCTCTCTAGAGAGGAGAATTTTGTTCATTGGAACTTATTTGTACAAAGCTTAAAATCATAATATAATCAAACTCTTATTTGCCCCCAAAAAAAAATGGTGGGAGGCACCTTTGGTGGGTTCCAAACTAGCAAGAGTTGACAAAAATTCCAAGCCTGGTTTAATAAATGAAACAAGTAAACTATCCCAAAGCTCAATCATCACAAACAACCACTGGGCTCTCATTTAGGCACCAATGACCTGCATTGTATCTAGCATGTGTATGATATACTCCTCAAGCACCTTGCATCCCATTCACTTCTTACAGATGTCCTTTCGATTTGGAGAAACTCTTGTACTTTTGTGCCAAAACGTCATCACTATAGCAATGACTTCCAAACTTAGGTTGTCTCTCCTTTTCTTGCATTCTATTGAAGCCCACAGACTTCTTGGATTAGGATGATCATGCATTGCTTCTGCTCTACGTTCAACCACCCTGGAGCCACATTGGTCCTTCTTATTGACAACATCTTTGACATTGTGTGCCCAAGCTATTTTTCCTTTGTTTCTCAGGGGACACCAAATAGCTAATGTCGCCCTCTTTGCAGCTAGTTGATCGAAGATGTGCACCCCTTTCACTTTCTATAGGCCATTTCTCAGGTTAGAAATCATCGCCTCATATGTGCATCTCTCAAGGTGTTGGTACGGTTGTTACTCTATGAACTTTATGGTGCAGGCTAGAGCTTGTGAAGACTCAAGACAAGTAATCATTTGAATGGCCTGATGTTGCTGCCTCAAATGCTCCCACCAATCGTGATGCCATAGCTCATGTTGTTCACTCCGATGGCAATGATCGAATGTGTGCATCTAGGTTGAGGAGAAGCTCATGTAGTGTACTTTAGAATGATTACTTGGTTGCATGTATATATAGAACAAAATTTTGATGTTTTTGAATAAATTGCTATATCCTATAATCTTCAAGATGCATGCTGCTTCACATGCAGCATAGCACTTGTAATGCTTTAACAGTCTCATCCCAGATCTTTGTTCCATAATTTTTTTCTCTCATGTTCAAGTTTGGAATGTGTACTACAACTTGAAGACAATAAGTTATGGGTCATGCATGATACCTATATATAGAAAAGTCCCTGGACCTAACCAAAAATGGCTACACCCAAGTAAACAATGACCCTCCACAAGATTAACACTATGGTACCTCCACAAAGAAACTATCGGGGCTAGCAAGGTAGTTTCTAGAGGGCATCCCCTAAGAACCTGCTATCCATACCCATCAGTACCCTCACAATAGGTGATTCTTGGATTTTTTGTTAAGGAATAATTGTTATTTTGGGTGATGAATTAAATTTAACAAATGATGAAAGGAATTACAATTGCATGGCCAAATGAGGTCATTTACATACAATGATGATAAATTTGCATTTGTGACATTTTCTATTTCCAAGGAGAGGAAACTCCAGTGAAGTAGATCTCAGCTATTGAGATCAATTGTGACTTTGATAAAATCAAGTTAGTTTGTTGAAAGAAGAAATAGAGGAGGCTATAAGAACCTACGCAAATCTGCTCCCCAAATTGTTTTCTTACATTTTTTCAAAACGACTTTCATTTGAGTCTAAAAGCAAGAAGTCTTCAAAGTCAGAAGGCAAGAAAAAAATAAATATAGACTTCTCATCAAGGTATATTTTTGGCAACATGGACGGGTCAAAGAAGAATTAAAATCCCACACCCCAGTGGGGAGAGATGGGTTCATGTCCAAGCTTAAAGGATGTGATGGAGAGAGGTTCTTGGCATTCAATAGTTGTAGGTATAATTAGTACTTAGCAAAATAGTTTGAGGGAAGAGATTCAACAACCATTATAGTCTAGAGATCAAATGTAGGGAATTAAAGATGAGAAATTCATTCTTTTCTCATTAACTCAAGTTAAGCACAAGATTTAGCCTCATGAAATGTCACAACTTTTTGAAGAGTAAGTCCTTATACTATTTTCTATAAATAATTTTGTTAATATGTATATTTTTATCATTCTATAAGATGTATATGGATAATTATATGTTTCTCTTTTATATGAAGTCATAAAACATACATGACAATGTTGAGAGTTGTGGTGCCATGAGCACATGATTAGACGCTAAGGTATGTGCTAAGGAAAGAATCAAAGTAGCCACCCTAGGATGTGGACTACAAGATGTGGAGATGTGGATCGACGACATCCACAAGGAGAGATGTGGATCAGAGGATCCCATAGATGTTGACTATTCAAAGGGCACTCTCTATAAGAGGCCTATCATGTATTGTTGAGAATACACATTGCAAGAGATATAGATTTGCTATCTCCCTCTCATGTCTTATTTAGTGTGCTTTGAGCCTCCTTAGTTCTTCCACTGATCTTGTGTGCACTAGGCTAGTATGATCTGCACTTTGTCATGGTATCAGAGCTTAGGTCTAGTATCCTAGATTAGTTATATGCATGCCTTAGGAATCATGAGTTCTCCTAGGTTAGTTTTAGTTTTAGATTGAGAGAATTCTGTCCATTGAATGAAAATTCCACTTTGAGATATTTCCGTCATTGCATGTGACTAATAGAGAGGGAGAAAGAGCCCAAAGCTCTATCTACAACCATCCTTCAACAAACAACTCTTGCAGTAGTTGCGCCAAGCATACAAGAGGCATCGCCATAGCAATAGCTTCAGTAACCCTTGCAAAAGCAACCTACAACAACAAGCCTCATAGCCTTACAACAAGCATAGCAAGCTCTAGCTGCTCCTACGACTTCATCAACCACAGGTTTGCTACCTCTATGTATTTCTATTCATAGCATAGCTGAGAAGAGCATCAAGCAAAGAGCCATGAGCCTCCAAACAAGTTAGCAAGGCAGCTGGGAAGCAATCTCCATGTCTACAACGCAAATCAAGGCCACACTCCAACTGCTGTAGACAACATGACTCTAACCATCAAGCAGCCTCACGTATAGGATCCACCAATGATGTAGCTTGCCTCAATGATCTCCATCCAAAGGTGGCCAAAGCTTCATCAACCTTAAGCTAAGTGCTACGCCAGCCCATGTTGACTTAACCTTCGATTCTGTTGCCGTCCGTGTCACAGTGAAATATGTAGACATGGCTCCAACTGATCTTAAATGGCAGCGCTCCCTGCATCCTTGCGAGCTCCAATGCAGCAGCCATCTCTTGCAACATAAAGCAAATCCTTTGAGTAGCCTATTATACGGCTCACAGCCAATGACAAGCATATTTGCAAGCCAGCTTCATCCACCACTAGCCGCATGAAGCAATGTCCGGCTCCAGTAGTTCTTCAACATAGCACCACAGCTACCGGAATCTCCTAGGCACAAGCATAACAACAGCATCGTATGCTCTAAAGTCTCCTTCAATGGCTCAGCAGCTCATGGCTCACGGTCTATTGCCCTCAAACAAATGACGCTCCAAGCCTATCAGCATACTCCAAATGCCGCAACGAGCACTAGCGCCTCCTCTCATAATGCTCTTGCTACCCTGAGTCACCATCACATCTATGAATGACACCTTTGCAATAGCATCTGCCTCCGACTGCATTGTCGTTCATCAAACTTCTTCACAACATCGATGCAATTGGATCACCTCTCTACAAACCTTATTCTTCCCAAGGTTCACCATTAATTGACACGTGGTAGATCATATTTAACTAGGGTTAGTCAAGTAAACCCTTGGAGGTGAGGTTAGGTAAGGTTAATACATGGCAACTCAACCCACACTACGCCATGGTTAGGGGTGGTTAAGTTAGTAGGGTTAGGTTCAATTACTTTGACCATAATTAAGTTTCTTAGCCTTGGGTTAAAAGACAACCACATGGCATAGGGCCACCTAAGTAGTCACCCCTTGCCAAGCACAGCTTGCAAGCTACATATGAATAGCCTCTGCCACATCATGAGCACATCATCGATTGCCCGTCTCCTTGTTCAAAACTTCAACACCCCATAACTTCCAATCCAAGAAAAATTTGGACATGCTCCAAAAAGGGAAAGCGATCGTCTTTTTGAGCCCTACGTGTCTATCAAATCAAAATCATTGTTAGCAAGTAGACACTGCCAATATTGAAAGAAATAAATTGGTAAGACCTTTGGAACAAATGACAAATCAAAGCATGAATGCACACATTGCTGTCACAACCATGCCAAAAGCACGTGTATGAGATGACCATAGCACAGAGCATGGCATCCACACATAAAGCATCAAGGCACATGGTAGAACAAAGCATCATGCATCAAGCTACGTCAAGCAAAGAAGACAATGACATTGACATCAAGCATTGAGAAGCTAAAACCTTGCCACCTTCAGCCCACACGTTTGTAAATCAAACCTGGCCACCTGAGTGTATCTATGAAAGTACCCAGGGGAGGTATTGACATGTAAAAGCCACACTTGACCACCTTAAGTAGCAATGCATGCACTAAGGGGTGATGGAATGTAATTCACATCTGACCACCTTGTAGTAGCCAAAAGATCATGGCACCAAGGGAAGGTGTTGAGAGTTGTGGTGCCATGAGCACAAGATTAGAGGCTAAGGTATGTGCTAAGGAAAGAATCAAAGTAGCCACCCTAGGATGTGGACTACAAGATGCGGAGATGTGGATCGAGGACATCCACAAGGAGAGATATGGATCAGAGGATCCCACAAATGTTGACTATTCAAAGGGAACTCTCTATAAGAGGCCTATCATGTATTGTTGAGAATACAAAATGCAAGAGATATAGATTTGCTATCTCCCTCTCATGTCTTATTTAGTGTGCTTTGAACCTCCTTAGTTCTTCCGCTGATCTTGTGTGCACTAGGCTAGTACGATCCGCACTTTATCAAACAATGCAAGAACAAATGATGGTCCGATTGAATCTACAATCATAGGATTAGATAGTAGCTGACTATCCAATCTCTAGCTCATTTGAGTCTTTGAGGACATTCTTCATTGCTTTAAAAAATTATAATTTTATAATTAAATATCTTATATTTAATTAAATCCGGGCATTGTCTAAGTTTTCTTTTATTTGTGATACAAAAAACAAGAGCAAAATCCAACAGCTTGGACTCCCTTATTCAATTAAATTTTAGACTATTATTGAAGGGGAAAGGCTTGAAAAGGAGAGGAGAGACAATCTCCAATTTTAATAAAAATATGATAATATGAAAAGATTCATCCCTCTTCAATGCCCTATGTATTAAATATTAAAATGTATATTGTTGTAATATGAGAGATTTTGTAGCTAATATCCCGAAACAAGGCTATGAGTTAGCCCCATTGCTAATACTCCCTATGGTTTTAAACCAAAGGAAAGTGTAAATGATGTTGCCCTAGGCCACAAGAAAATTGATCCATGGTGTTTGCTTTCAAAGTGCACAACCTAGCTCCTATTTGGAGCTTCATGTATTTTTCATTCTATTACAATAGCATTGATTGACCATAACCATTCAATAGAGAATATGATTTGTCCATAACTTTTACTACTACCATTAGCTCCTTTTTTAATACTTTTTTTGAACGCTTATTATATAGTTTTTTATTCTAAAAGCTTTCCATTGATATTACAACCAAGAAGTGGTAATGTCATTTTTCTATATTAGCGTTATCTGTTAGAAGTAGCATCAATATTTCAGTCAAAAATGCCTCTGGAAAAACACATAGCATCAAAGAAAGCGTCGATATTCACCCTTCCTAAACCTTGCAAAATTCAAATGTTTTCACATTGCAAAATATATTGGATCTATGTTGTTCTCCATTTCTTAATCAATTGAAGCATCACTAGAATCTTCATTGTGAGGGTCATTCTCCATTTCTTAATCAATTAAAGCATCACTAGAATCTTCATTGTGAGCTCGGGGATTCCACCTTATGTAAGCCATGTATACAACATGTGTTCAAAGGTATTTTAAAAAAACCTTTGTAACCACTTTTTCCCTATTTTATATATCCCTACTGTGAATTTTTAGATCAATAATTATATCCCTTCAACAAATTTGAAATTTGAAAAGCCTATATCTCAAGGTGTATGCCTCAGGCACACCTTGGTTTCTATGTGTGAGTGCTAGAGGCACAGTTAGGTGCCCATAAGCACACTTAGGTGGTGGTAGAAGCCGCATAGGATGATTGAGAGAATCTAGGAGTAGATTGAGGAGATGATTGTGGAGCTCTAAAGTCATCAATGATGTCAGTGAGCATGTAAGAGGTGCCTACATAAGGACCTCACTCTTCTTCATTCTATTTTAACTGTGCTCCCTCAATACTGTATATGTCAAAGTACCATGGTATGCTTTTTTCTCCAAATCCACTTACAACTTTCTCAACCTTCTTCACATTTGTGTCTTCCCAGTAAAAAAATTTAAGCAATATACAAACTATCATCTTTATAATCTTTAATGTTAGACAAAACACATTATCGATAAACATATCTGAAATAGAATCGAGAATTAACAGCAAACATAGTGGTAGATTTGAGAAAGCACCAGGGTCTAGGGAGATTTGGCCATGCGGCCAAATCTTATGGGCTTCTTTTAAAGCATGGGAAGGGGAGGTTAGGATGTGTGGCAAAATCTTATGGGCTTCTTTCAAAGCACTAAAGTTTGGGGAGATTAGCCTTGTGGCCAGATCTTGTGGGCTTCTTTCAAAGCATTAGGTCTGGAGAGATTTGGCCGTGCAGCCAAATCTTGCTAGCTTCTTTCAAATCGGTCAAATCTTTCTAGCTTCTTTTAAATCACCTGGGTCTAAGGAGATTTGGCCGTGTGGCCAAATCTTGCTAGCTTCTTTCAAATTGGTCAAATCTTTCTAGCTTCTTTTAAATCACCTAGGTCTAAGGAGATTTGGCCGTGTGGCCAAATCTTGCTAGCTTCTTTCTAATCACGAGGGTCTATGGAGATTTGGCCGTGCAGCCAAATCTTTTCAAAGCAGCAGGGTTTGGGGAGATTTGGCTGTGCAGCCAAATCTTGCTAAATTCTTTCTAATTAGGAGGGTCTAGGGAGATTTGGCCATGCAGCCAAATCTTTTCAAAGCAGTAAGGTTTGGAGAGTTTTGGCTGTGCAGCCAAATCTTGCTAGCTTGTTTCTAATCACGAGTGTCTATGGAGATTTGGCCATGTGGCCAAATCTTTTTAAAGCAGCAAGGTTTAGGGAGATTTAACTGTGGTGCCAAATCTTCCTAGCTTCTTTCAAATCACCAAGGTCTAGGGAGATTTGGCCGTGTGGCCAAATCTTTTTAAAGCAGCAAGGTTTAGGGAGATTTACCTGTGGTGCCAAATCTTCCTAGCTTCTTTCAAATCACCAAGTCTAGGGAGATTTGGCCGTGTGGCCAAATCTTTTTAAAGTACCAAGGTTTAGGGAGATTTAGCTGTGGTGCCAAATCTTCCTAGCTTCTTTTAAATCACCAAGGTCTATGGAGATTTGGCCGTGCATGACAAAATATGAAGGGGAGAGGAGAAGAGTGGAGATGAGGAGAGAGGGCACAGCTAGAGAGCACACCACAAATGACTAACTGTACACTAGATTTAGTTGAAAAAATAGAATATATACAAACCCTTTTAGGGTTAGGGTTAGGGGATCTAACCCTTTCCTTTATAGCACTCTTTAAGGTTAGTGCTATGCACATATGATCACGTGATGGTGCTATGCACACATGATCACATGATGTTGAGCGTGAACTCTCAACACCTTCCCTCAAGATCAACATCATGAAGTAGGCCTTCCCTCAAGATGATGATTCTGGGGAATCGAAGAAACTAAGCATTACATTCCATAATGCCCCTTTAATGGGAATGTCCTTCCTCTACGTCAAACCAAGAGCTAGTCGATGTTTCTCAAATAGCTCTTTACCGAGTGGTTTGGTAAAGATGTCTGCAACATTTTCTTTGCTATCACAATGCTGCAATGTGATGTCACCAAGTAACACTCTTTCTCTGATGAAGTGATCTCTGACATCAATGTGCTTTGTCCTGGAGTGATATACTGGATTTTTGGCTAATGCTTGAGCCGATTGATTATCACAGTATATTGTTGTTGGCTTTGACTCATCAAAGTTATATGTTTCCGACAATAGTCTTCTGAGCCATATAGCCTCACATGCACCTATAGTGAGTGCTCTATATTCTGCTTCAGTCAAAGACAAAGAAATAGTTGGCTGTTTGTTTGACAACCATGATATAGCACCTTGACCAAGGAAAAATGCATATCCCTGTGTCGATCTCCTGGTCTCATGATCTCCAACATAGTCACTGTCACAATATCCATGCAACCGTGGATGACTTCCTCTGTATTCTATCCCAAACTGTCTTGTACCTCTGATGTATCTCAAGACTCTTTTGGCTGCATTCCAGTGAGACTGTTTGGATTTGCCATAAACTGTGCTAGTGAGCTTACAACATAACAAATATCTGGCCATGTGATTGTGAGATATATAAGAGATCCGATGAGTTGCCTATAGTATCTGTCATTGACTGTAGGCTTTTTTGAATCTTTAGTAAGTTTCAAACTCTGTTCCATGGGAGTGGCTACAATCTTGCAATCTGCCATATGAAACTTCTTCAGGAGACTGTCAACATACTTGAGCTGATTCATGAATGTGCTATCTGAATCTCTCCAGAACTCAATTTCAAGACAATAGTGCATAAGTCGAAGATCTTTCATGTCGAACTCTGCAGATAAGTCTTGTTTCAATTTTTGGATGAAGCTATCCTTGGTTCCTGTCACAATCAGATCATCTATGTACAAAAGTACAATAGTAATGTCTTCCCCTTGAACTTTGTAGTAGAGAGTATGATCTGCATTGGACTTCATGTATCCCAGATCAGCAAAATACTTGTCAATTCTACTGTACCAACTTTTGGGTGCTTGCTTTAAGCCGTAGAGACTTTTCTTGAGACGGCAAACCTTATTCTCTTTTCCTGGTTCAACATAACCTGCTGGTTGTTGCATGTAGACTTCCTCGTCTAGATAACCATTGAGAAATGCATTCTTGACATCGAGCTGATACACATTCCATTTACTGAGTGTCGCTAGTTATATCAAGAAACCATCTTTGCTACTGGAGCATAAGTCTTATCATAGTCTTGACCATATTGTTGTGCAAATCCTTTTGCAACTAATCTGGCTTTGTATCTCTGAATACTTCCATCTGGATTGTACTTTACTTTGTATACCCATTTGTTTGCTATGGCCTTCTTTCTTGGTGGAAGGTCGCATAATTTCCAAGTGTTATTCTTATACAAAGCATCCATTTCTTCATTCATAGCAGTTTGCCATTCTGGCTTGTCTACTGTGTCTTCGAAGTACACCGGCTCTTCTGTAGCCATGATGGTAGTCATAAGAGCATAGTTGGTGGTTTCCACCTGAATTGCTTTGCCTTTCTAAGCATATGTTAATCTGGCTGGTGGTTTGCTTTCCCTAGTAGACCGTCTGAGCTGCTGTGGCTCTGCTCAGGGTGTTGCTGGCAATTCTTGCTCTTCTTCATCAACTTGTTCTGTAGATGACTATGAAGTCGATGCTTCTATCTCATGTGTAGGTGAGGTTTTCCATTCTAATTCCTCATCAAAGATTACATCTCTGGAGATAATGACTTTGCGGTTGATGGGATCATATAATTTGTATGCTTTGCTTTCTTCACTGTAGCCAACCATGATGCATTTGCATGACTTCACATCCAATTCCCTACGATGATCATCATGTATGTGGGCATATGCTATGCAACCAAATATGCGGAGATGCCCAATGCGTGGCTTGTGTCCAGTGCATTTCATAAGGAGTCATACCTTGTATGGGTTTGGTAGGAAGCCGATTAAGCAAGTAGTTAGCTGTAGCTATTGCTTCTGCCCAATACTGATTCGGAAGATGCTTTTCACTAAGCATTGATCTAGCACTATCTACTAAAGTCCCATTATTCCTTTTAGCTATTGCATTCTGCTGAGGAGTATCTACACATGTGAATTGTCTTCGTATGCCGTGATTTTTGCAAAAGTTCATGAATGCTAAAGATATGTATTCACCTCCTCTATCTGATCTCATGACCTTGATCTTTCTACCTGTCTGGTTTTCTACCATGGCTTTGAATTCTTGAAATCTGGAAAACATTTCAGATTTCTCTTTCAGAAAATAGACCCAACAATATCTGCTGTAGTCTTCAATGAAGGTCAAGTAGTAAAGTGAACCATTAATGCTGCAGGTCTGGGCATAAATCAAGAATACCTCGTGCACGAGAGGTACTTCTAACAAAGTTGGTTCGCTTTTGTTTGCCGAAGCAACATGCTTCACAAACTTTTCCAAGAAACTGTAGCTTTGGAATCCCAATTGCCATATTCTGATTCCTGAGTATCTAACAAGTACTTGAAATTGACATGACCATATCTCTTGTGCCATTTTGCAGATAGTGGCATCTGTTACATTTGAGCTGACATGATGGATGAAAGTGCACTTCTTCCATTTCCTATGGATGCATTCTTAGTCTATGAGGCTTTGGGTAGTGTTGTTCGTTGGAAAGCACGATCAATGAGTTGTGTGGACAATGTCAATGGAGCTATTGTACCAATGAATGATATAGCATCAGATACCATTGATGTTGAACCTCTATGTGAATATGATGAGTTTTCCATTCGAGAATCATGGAAGGACAAGAAAGTTTTAATATGGGATGAGCAGAAAACCAAGAGCATTGCTGAGGGTGTTGTTTTGTATGTCTACCCATTTGTACTTATAAATTTTAAGATGCTTGGTGAAGGTAATCTGGGTGTGGGACTTGAAAAGTATCATAGTGATGTATCAGGCATCGATACCATCCACTTAATAAAATGGCCCATTGCACAAATAACCTTTTTAGATGGAACTTCATTAAGAATCGATGACACCATGAATTTTCCAAGTGATTCTAGGCAAAAGCACATGGAAGATGAGGACCCAAATGAAAAATCCACAAAAAAGAGGCGTTACTGCATGATAAAGAGGAAAGCTAAAAAACATGGCATGCCATTAGCATCATCCAGACTCACAAGGGATGCAGTCACAAAAGTATATATGATTGATTGCTGTAAACAAAATTGTTGTCAATTTGCCGATCATCAAATGATATCCAAATTACACATAGAGTATTGGGGCCAAAGTTTGGAGGCTCGCACCAATTATGTATATGACACTCTTGGGGTTGCTTGTCAAAAAGATGACAATGGGCAATTCAAATATGTCTTTTCATTGAATGGTATTCAAGTTTGTTGTAGAGCATGGTATTCCAAAAACAACATTTTATCGATACAGGAGAAATTTGAAATTGGTATACGAAGGTGCATGCACGGTAATAAAGGAATCGTGCGGAGAGGTTGGGACCACACAGAACTGGGTAGATCCATAATCCAAGATTTTGTGGATAACAACAATTCTGAGCGTATGCCACACAAAAGTAGAACACTTCAGGATGGATCAAGGGAAACACAGTTGGTGATACCGGATGTATACAAGCAGGTTGATATTCTCTATGAGGTTAACATGCAATTAAAGCATAGTTTGGGTTGTAAGGAGATGTCAACTTTTACATTCAACCGTATATAGAACTTTGAATTCAAGCATGTAACTTTGTCAAAAACAAGTGAATTCTCTAAGTGTGGTTTATGTAGTGCAATCAAGGCTCAGCTTACAATGACAAAATGCCAAAATGAACGTAATAAGTTGATGGAAGATAGAAGAAAGCACATGTTACAACAAAAAATTTGTAGAAATGTGTACTACACTTGGCGCAAATTTTTTGAAATGTATCCTCAGACATACTTGTGCATTATCCATGATAAGATGGACCAAAAGAAGACAGCCATCCCTAGATTACACAATCGTTCAAAGGACACAGACAAATCCTTTCAGCTCCCAGTGGCTTTGACTGGCATGATAACACATGGACATGGTCAAGGATGTTATGGTCACTTTTCTTTATCCTTGTGGCCATCGGATCTTAACTTCACAATCAGTTCATTGGCTTTGTGTTTGAGAAATCTTGAAAGATTTGATAACCATGCACTTGGAGATTTGGTACATGATGGGATGCCAATGTCTGATAATGCTCTGCTAAATGCACTAACCTCAAGAGAAGCATTGGATTCTCACTATGTTTCTAATGACAAGCAACAACTTCATCTTGGAGCAGTGGGTGGAACATTCAAAGACCTTGGACTTGGAAGTTCCCATCAAGAAAATCCTTATAAGTAACTACCCGAACACCTATTGTTGCAGTTGGATAATTGCGGTTCTGAAAACAAGAATAGGTACTTGTTGCATACCTATCATTACTTGTTGCTCGAGGGATTTTCAAGTCAATTCAATTGAGATTCTTGATGGTTGGGCATACACATGAGGATATTGATGCAATGTTCAGCAGGTTTTCAGAGAGGTTAAGAACTAGCCAAACATTGACATTTGCACATCTCATGGATACTTTTAGACAATGTGAGGAGTCTTCTCCAATGCCATTTTTGGTAATGGAAGTCCCTGATTTCAAGAGCTATGTTGATGGATGCCTATGCGATGGGCAAGATGCTTTAGTGGGACACTCAAAGACTCTCCAATTTCAGTTCTTTATGCGAAATGAAGTTCCTATCATGCAATATAAAGTGCATCCACGATCATTAGATTGGCATCCAAGTGAAGGTGGCATTGAGTTGTGGAAGAGACATCCGGATGGTCATCCAATGCTACCAAGTGGAGAGCCACCTTGTGTACCCATGTTCGAGTATGTGAAGGATCACTTAGATGTGATAGTTGGTATCAAGGAGTATTTTTGGCAAAAATGGGCACACTTGCAAGGTCCAAAAACATCTTTCACAAAGTTTTACAAGCCGGTAGTGAAGTACTAGAAGAACATGATTGATGAGCTTCATAAAGCAAACAATAGTGTAGAGGGCATGTACAAGAGATTTTGGCCAAAGACGCAACATATTGATTGTGTGCAAGTAGTTGATAATGAAAACGATGAGGTTCAAGGAATTGAAGAGTTGAATGATCACTACTGTGGACCTCAAAGGAAAAAGCCAAAACAATCATTTAATCCAATGGTTGATGTACAAAAAGGACACTTTCTTTTGGTCTGACCAGTAGAAAAAATTTACCCAATTTAGCTAGGCATTACTCAAACTGATGTACAAAAGGATAATAAATCTAAAAATTTCAAGAAGGTTTTCATACAATATTGGGCACCTATATGCAAAAGACGCAATGCACAAATTGAGGAGGTGTATGCAGATTATTGGACAAGATTTGGATGTACAATAAAGGTGATCCTCCACGTTGGGAATCTGTTGATGCTATTGTATGGTCATGGGTTCCAAAAGGTAACCTCTCAAAGAAGGTTTCCTCAAAGAGCAGCAACCTCCCCATCAAGGTGAAGATACCAACCATTGCACACAAGCGAGCTTTATCTAGTTTGTCTCATAGTACAGATTCCAACTCCGATGCTAATTCCACAATGGAGTGAAGGTACTTGAAAAGCATGACTTTTCTTTCCTTGCACAATGATAATTTAATTGAATACTAACAAATATTTGGAAGGTTTGACATTGATCTTTTTTTTACAGACCATTGCTTTTTGGTTGCAAGTTCTATACACACTTGACAAAATATCAAGGACTAGTGTTGCATTCTTACTTTTTCTCCAACTAAACTAAAATGGTGTTTTTGAACACCACCTTTTTTCGAGAAGAGACAAAAAATGATTCGTTGAACTCAAACATATGATGTTTTTTTCTCGGCTAATGCAGAACATTCACACTCCAAATTGTGAGTTTCATATACATGGCCAAATCTAGTGAGAAAGTCAATGGAGTGCACTCAATGCATTGTAATTGCAACCCCTCAAAAACTACCATGCATTGGTCGAAACCTCAACATTTGACATTTTATTTATGTTGATGCAAACCATGCACATTTGTGAGATTTGGATGGACTTCTAAATCTATGGGAAAAATCAATGAAAAATATTGAATGTTACATAATTACAACCCCTCAAAAATTCCCAAATTATCGGGAAATTATCAGGATTTTCCCAAATTCTCTAATATGGTGTTTCATTGTCTTTGACATATACAAATTTGCATCTACATGCATTTATGTCATCTATCATTAAGGCATTTATTGATAACGTGGTGGAGCATCCAAAGGAAACATTGGTTGCTACGCCCATAAGTTATCCTAATGTAACCACTATATTGGACGAAATGGGGAGCTCTTTTGAGGTCAGGGTTATCATTAGCAAACAAGCGACCTCATGTTCTGACATTTGGTAGCAAGGAAGTTACAATCCTCTCCAACCCTTTGAAAGAGGCTAATGACAAAGTCATGATGGCCATCCTCAGGTTTGATATGAACATCTCTTGGCTTGATACTTCAATCATTTGATTCAATTTGCTTCTAACATTTGTTTATTTATTGCTGCAAAACGGTTATATCTCACTTTCCTAGATTAGTACAGAATCATGTGTGTATGCTCGATTCTCTCCTTTTAGTTGTACTTAGTGATACCAAGAAGACAGTAGATGATGTTTGTTCAATGCTACAACCTTTAGACTTGGATGGCATGCTAGTCATCTTTATGCAATATCTTAATAGAAACATGAGTCTTTGAATATTTTTATCTTATTTGTGTTGACTAATGATAGTATTTTTTTAACTTATGTTAAATGTTACAATACATTAGGATATTTACTTATGATATTTATTCAATTTGTATTATTATTGTATTAGTAATTCTAAAAAAATAAATTGTATTAGCAATTCTAATATGATCTGCTCATCCCTACCAGGCTTGTTGCAGAGAATACAAAACTATTACAAGCCACAGAGCTCAAGATCACACTAGAAGATCTCATCATTAGTATCTCTTATCTTCTCAACAATCCAATCTTCCACAAACTCCACGTCCATATCCTCAACATAATTACAATGAAGGAAGAAATTCAAGCAGTCATGATGGACAAGCCACAGAGGCAGAGATCACACTAGAAGATATCATTAGTATCTCTTATCTTCTCAACAATCCAATCTTCCACGGACTCCACTTCCGTATCCTCAACATAATTACAATGAGGAAGAAATTTAAGCAGTCACAGATTGTTTCTTTATAATCTCTTTGGGAAGCCTTTATTATTCTTTCAGCATCCCGATCAAATCGACCATACCGAGTGCTTCGATAACGTAGGTTGCTTAAGAAGTCCAAGAGATCTTGTCATGCTTTTATAATACAGTGTAAAATTCTTTTGCTCTCTACTATCTTCTGAGTCTCCTCCCTCTCTATCTGCCTCTGTGCATCAAATTCCTCTCTCTCCATCCGTGTCAGTGGAGAGTCTTGTTAAATTCTTGCATCTCTCCTTGCTCCTTGGTCAGCAACCCATTGTTTGAGACTGTCGATTCCAGACTCCACATCTCTGACGATGCCAAGGACATCCATGGTGGGTGGAGAGATGATAAATTAAGAGTGATAAACGAAGAATGTGCTTGTAGAAGGACTAGGATGGACGAAAGAAGGGAGTCTAATTATATTATTCTTGTCTTCAATCACTTTATTTCATAGATTTTCAATGTACTCACTGTCTTACATGTCTTACATGTCTCGCATTATGGTCTTGCATCCCATCATTTTATTTTATAGATTTCACTGTACTTACTATCTTACATGTCTCACATGTCTCGCATTACAGTCTTGCATCTGTTACTTCAGACAATCTAGTCATCTCAGCCTCTACCAATTCTTTATTCTAAATCTTTCATCTCACATTATGAGTCTACAATTCTATAAATCCCTTAGTAGTCTTCAACTTCTATATCTCACCCACAACACACACTTCTTCCACTTTGCTCTTCTTACCTTACTCCTCTCCTTAAGCTTACTTCTTCCATGTTGCCCGTAGCCTTACCTCCTCTCCTCTAGCATACTCCTTCCATCTTGCCTTACCTCCTCTAGTTACCTTCCTAGCTCTCGTTACCTTCCTCCTCTCATTTCCATGGATCTTTAAGAAGTAATCAATTCTGTCGAGCAAGCCATTAGCAGCACCAAACTATGGATTGCCGAGAACCAAGGAAAGAGAGAGGAGAGAAAGCAAAATCTAGCTCCGTTATCCCAGTACGAGAAGGATGACTTTGCTTGTCAGAAGGGCTTAGAGAAGGAGGAGAAAAGAAAAATAAGTATGGCTACTAGTGAAATAGATAAATTGCAGTCAATAGGAGAGAGCTAACAGACTTTCAAGTGAGATATCTTCATGTGTGGCTCATTATGGAAGATTTCCACCCTAGGAAGCGCAAGCCATTAAGAATAAACAAAGTGTTATGCAGGAGAAATTTCATCAATCCTTACTTCTCTTTTGTAATTTTAACTACATCGATGAGGATGAGATGAGCTCATCTCTTGAATGGGTTGAATTTAGGCTAGAGAGAGAAAATAGATTTGCCTTCCAGTGAGAGGCTCATTGTAACTTTTCGTGTTTTTCAACACCTTTATAAATTGCTACTTCCACTTGTAACTTTTGAAAGTGTTTCCTAAACACTATTATAAATATTAAGAGAGTTTACAATTGCTGAATCTTATTTTTTTGTGTAACTTATCTCAGGCTTATTGTAGCTTTTGGTGTTTGTCAACACCTTTATAAATATGGTGAGAGTTTCCTTAATACTGTAACTTTTGAAAGTGTCTATTAACACCATTAAATATTAAGAGAGTTTACAAGTGCTGATGGATTCTTCCATTCATCCATGGGCTTCTTCTTTCTTTCATTAAGGGGCTGTATCTTCCCTTCATCAAAGAGAGCCTTTATCTCAAATTCAAGTTCAAAATGTGTAGATTAGTTTAGATACCAAGTTTGTCAAATCCCATTGAGAAATGCATAAGTTACCAATTGCCATATGCAATGTATTCCTTGAACTTCACAAAAAATGGCCACACCCAATCATGCATTGGCTCACCAATAAGACATTCATATACACACATGCATGCATGTGCACGCGCATGTGCGCGCGCGCGCACACACACACACACACACACACACACACACACACATTTATAGGATAGATTTGGGACTATTTTAAGCCCTAATCTATAATTAAAAATTATAGTACATTGTCATTGTCGATATAATTATTGAAAAGGTCTAGGCTTTGACTACAATAGCATTGATATAACCATCAATAATTAGATTCCATTGAAATAACCGTTGCAAATAATGCAAATGGTTGCAATCATGGGAAAGGGAAGAGGGAGAGCGAGAAGAAAAGTGAAAGGATGTATTGATAAGAGGACACAAAACCAAAGACTCTAGTGAAGTTATCTAGGAAAATGGGAAAGGGGATTGGAATTTGTAGGAGTATGAGTGGGGGAGAGGAAATGGAAAAGGGGGGGGGGGGGGGGGGAGAGAGAGAGAGCACAATATGCTTCATGAATATTTATATCATAAGATTGTACTAGTGACTAAAAGCAATAAAAAAATCATTAGCTACAAAATAGATAATGTATTGGCACAACAAGAATCTTAAATTGATAGCTTTTATATACACATTATGATACCACTCTAGATGATTGAGTCAAAATATTCAAGAATATATTCACTTATGACTAAGGGCTTGAACATGATGTCCTTTGCCTCTAGTGGAGCAAGCTAAACCTTAAAGTCACAATTTATTATGTAGACATGTGTTTTCCTCTCTTGAGCTTAAGGTAGACTCATAAGACTATTTCTTAAAAATAGAAGGAGCACAAAAAGCCATTACATGTGACTACAAAATTCTCACAAATGTATGGTAATACAATTGTTCAACAAGGTAGTACTCAAATTTAAAACATTGTCTGGTATGCTTGAAAATAAAAATGATTTCAATGAGCTATTGATTTAGCAATTAACAAGACTACTTATTAGCCTAGTGTGTTGCATTGTAAGTCACGTTTCATAAATAAGCATCTTTATATACTACATATAAGAGCCACAAAGTGTCATATATTAACAATACTAAAGTTCTATTATAGGTAAAAGTCACCACATCACAATAAAGGATACAAATAAAAGAGAGTAAGTACTCTTAAGTTAAATTATCAAAGCAAGTTGTGCATTAAATCTCACTTTTATAGTTTTGAATTATCCCATATATAAGTATTCTACACATAACTTCTTTTTATTAGTATCATTTGTTCATAATTAGAGGCACTCTATAAGTGTTGTTCTACATAAAATTAGGTCCCCTAAAAACTCATGCTACTCATATTGAAGACACATACAAAGTATGGTTGCATTTGTAACTTATTAGACATGTTAAAGAATGTGCAAACGATCAAAATTTGCCTCACTATCAAGCATTTTGCTAGAATTACATTTGAGGTCATAGATCATAATAAGTATGATTATCTAGATCCAAAGCAATCTATAAATATATGTTATAGTTATCCATAGAGTCTAAAACTTACAAACTCTAAAAAAACTCATTCTCATTAAGAAGTATGGCCATTTGGTCTAAAAACTGAGAAAACAGCTTGGAGTTTTGGTGTTATGTTCATCTTAAAATTTTAGGCGCAACTCAAAGTAATAGGTGTGACTTCCAATCCATAATAATTCCTAGGTTTCTTTAGCACATAAGCTATTATTGAAAATGATCAAAACCCCAAAATACCTTATCAATGCTTTTGAAAAATTATAGGAAGTGGCTAAGTTAATAGGACATAAAAGTGTCCTAGGACATTTTTATGTCCTTCTACCAAACTAGTGTTAAAGGGGCCTCTCTAGAAATCCATGTGCAATTTGGCAAAGAAGCATCATACAAATTCCAAAGGGATATTTAAAGTCACATTTATGGGCCCAGTAGAAAAATTGTGTGCCACTAGGGAAAGAAAAGTCCCATACTCAAGCATCACATGATTGTGACATATTGAAAAAAAGTGTTATGCTATATTGATAATAAAGCACATTAAGATATAAATAAATGGAAACCAAAAAACACAAACACTACCCATTAAATTGATCAACCCACATTTTCAACCACAGAAGACTTTTTGCTTAGTGCTTTAAAAAACGAATGTCTCTTTATTAAGACTCGCTTTGCCATATCAAGACAAGGACAATGCAACAAGGCTTTGCTATACTAAGACAGGGACAATACCAAGACTTGCTTCGCCATGAACTAAGACAAGGACAATGCAATAAGAGGCTCTGATTATTTGATCCTTTGTTAAGCTGATTTAACTGTTGTCATTGAGCTTGTGGACATGATTTAATTGAGGGAATTACAACGACATTATGCTTGTCATGCATGCAATCATTGCGATTCTGAGTTTACAAAAGGTAGGGTAACAATGATGTGATTGTTAGCCCTTTGTGACCCTCGTAGGTGAGAGAGAGCAACCTCATTGCCATTCATAAGGTAAGGGAGAGCAACCTCTTTTATGAGTATGCAGAATATCATTCATGGGTGATGCATGTATTCTAACAAGTGGCCATGTTTTAGTCTAGTAGCACATCGTTGTACATCATAGATAGCATGGGAGAAGATACAAGTACATTTTCACCGACAAAAGCTATAGATTGCAATCTTGGCCCACTAAGACATGATAAAAGGTCCACTAAGACATGATAAAAGGTTGGACATGAATACTTACCACAATTTTTAAATCGAACTCCAAGTTGGGGTGTAAAGGCATGGCAAGAGTGTAAGAACTCCCATGTGGGTAGAATCTAAGTGCTTTTGGAGTGTATTCCATTTATTTTCATGTCATAGAGTGCTAGCCAATGAAAATATAATAAAATACGATAATCAAAATATGTAAATATCAGAATTAAAATTTTCAGAATATATAATTTGTCGTCGGTTTTGTACACTGGTATTTTGCAACTATAGCCTGTAAAAAGTACATTAAATGTGGGGTTTTGCATACAATCCCATGAAAGGGACGATCCTTTGATGAAAAGGCGTTTAGACAAGAGAACTAATCATAAAGCAGGAAGCGACGACACTGCAACGAATGGGGAGAGCAGCTTGATGAATGAAGACGAAGAAAGTCCGTGAGGGGTCTCGATAACAACAAAGACGCGCAGTTTGTGCTGCCACGCATCTGAACCCTTCCATCCTTGATTGTAGCCACCGCCGATTGACAACCCACCATGCATTTCTTACTAGTTGTTTCACGTGAGTTCTCGTGCCCGCTTGCAAGTTCTTGCATGCTGGCGGCGAGATGCTTGACTTCGGGAGAGCAGCTTTTCCAACCTGGCCAGATTTCCCAGGCGCAACGATTTATTATCCTCTATTCGTCGTATCGTGCGGATTTTCAGTGATGTGCTTCGAGCGTTTTGTGCCTGTCCGAAGCTTCAAAGCTGGCGGAAACAGATTGTGCAGCGCCAAGGCTTAAGCGATCGGCAGGAGATGATCAGCTTGTCAAAATGGTCGATGGCATTGTGGGACGGGACCTTTTGAGGAGGTCGAAGGCTTGGATGGAGGATAAAAAACCGATGGACGTCGCAGGGTCGAGATGGTGGTGGGTCGATTGGCAGTGCAATATAACGCAGGGTGCAAAATGCTGCAGCATGGCAGCGTGGAAGGAATGCATGGGGTAGATCGATCTCATGAGCGTGAGCTGCTGACGATGCTAAGCTAATTGCTGCCAATCGGGTGCGGTAACGGGTTGAAAGGCACAACTTACTAAAGTATGACATAAACGATTCTTGTGGCATAGATGAATTTTTTTATCCAGAGGGGGGTTTGAAGAAGAAGTGCACTGTGGCAGTGGGGGCAGCTGGCCTTTGTTTGTCATGGTGTGCACTGGAGCCAGTACATGATGAACCCACCTCCTCCCTCGTTGCTGCTGCAGCTACTGCTCCAGAACTCCTCCTCCTCCTCCTTCTCCTTGCCTGTGGCGCATCTCTCCTTCTGACACCCCTTGCCTTTTCACGCGTCACTTTCCTCTCCTGCCCTCCAGTTCATCTCCCCTCCTTTACTCCTTACCGGCATCTTTTGCTCCTTCCACTCCACCCGCACTGTTCCTCGCTTCGTCTGCTTCGACTTCACGTAATGTATGCTTTACCCTTCCATCCGTAGTTCGCTTAGGGATCGTTTCTTTTGAACGTAACGGAGGCGGTTGCCACACTCCTGGCCTGTAAGGGTCCGAGGAAATAGCTTTTTATCTCTTTCATTGCAAAGTGGGGAGATAAGAATTAGCTAATTCTTTGTAGACTAGTACAGATTGGTTGCGAGGTTGCGAGACTTCTATCAATCACCGCTCCATCAGTCACGTTACCGCGCCGCGTTTGAGTTTCCTTCTGCTGATTACCTACTTCATGTTCCTGTCAGGTGAATATGGAGTAAAGTTTCTCTCCGCAGCTGCCTTACGGACACAAGAGGCAGCTCAACATTGATCGAACCCCTTTCGCCGGGACGGGAAAACTGCTTGACGAAGACGGCGACGATGAACAATGCTCTGCTGAGAGCTATATCTCACGCCAGATGCCTTGTGTTATACTTGCTTCTCCTTCTGCCCAGTTATGTATCCTCAAAATGCGAGTTTCCAGCAATCTTCAACTTTGGAGACTCCACATCAGACACAGGAGGTATTCACGTTGCATTCCCGTTCATGACTCTGGCGGAGGACTTCCCCTATGGTGAAACTTATTTCCACAGGCCTGTCAACAGATACAGTGACGGACGACTCCTCATCGATTTTATAGGTGAAATTTGTCACAACACCATTCATTCCCTATATGTTTCCCAGTTCTTCCGGCGCACTTGTCTTCTTCCCTTTTAGCCATTGAACAGATTGACGCATTCGGTCTTTAAAAGAAATGCTTCTGATGATGAATCAGCACAAGGCTTGGGAAAAGCTTTCCTCAGCCCGTACCTACAATCCGTCGACTCCAATTTCACTGAAGGCGCCAATTTTGCCTCCTCTGGAGCAACTGCGAAGGATGTCACATTCATTAGCCCTTTTAGTCTGAATATTCAGGTCAACCAGTTCAAAGTTTTCAAGGAACAGGTCGCCCTGGTTCTCGAGCGAAAGGGTATACTCTTCTATCAGCGCATAGCTAGTAAACTCTTCTATCAGTGCATAGCTAGTAATCTGATTTTCTGTCTTCCCCTGATTATTATGCGTTTCAAATAAAAAATCGTTGATTGAAAGTTTGTCCGCAGGTGTCCAAGATTACCTTCCGCGGATGGATGCGTTCGTGGACGGACTCTACATTCTTCAAATAGGTGGGAACGACTTCAGCTACGGGTACATGAATTTGAAGATGAGTGCTGACCAGATCAGAAGCTTGCTTCCAGGAGTAGTGAATTCCATCACTAATGCTGTAAAGGTAACT
This sequence comes from Dipteris shenzhenensis, assembly GCF_047967505.1. Classification (NCBI taxonomy): domain Eukaryota; kingdom Viridiplantae; phylum Streptophyta; class Polypodiopsida; order Gleicheniales; family Dipteridaceae; genus Dipteris; species Dipteris shenzhenensis. Next base: position 3,825,689 of record NC_141607.1, on the reverse strand, counting down.
AGACGGGCTAGTAGAACACCTCTGATCTTCTCAAACTGCTTTGGTGATCTGTGCTACAATTGATATTTGTTCTTATGCAGGAATTATACGAAACAGGAGGGAAGACATTCTGGGTGTTCGACGTGGGACCTCAAGGATGTTTGCCTTTCGTCTTGTCAAAGTATCCATACACAGCCGCAGATCTGGACGAGCACGGCTGTGCGAAGCCTTACAACGATGCGGTGATGTTCTACAACCATCTCTTGAAAGCGCAGCTGGCACTGCTGAGGAAGCAACTGCCGGGAGCAACGGTGGTGTACGTGGACACGTATGACATTCAATACACCATGATTCAGAATGCAAGACGATATGGTAAGCATCGGATTGAGTGAACCGATTATCCTCAGTTTCATGGGAGCGCTTGCTAAGTAGACTAAGAGAAGAGCACGTGGATGCAAAATGCACGAAAACGTGACATTTGCTTGTTGCCTATACATTATTTTTGGTAACCTTAGAGGGCCCCCCCGCGTCAGCCAGTGGTGCTTAGGGAGCCCTACTCGTGCTGCTAGAATGCTGAGCGATGCCACATAGGAATCCCCACACTTTCATGTATGTTATATCAGGTTCCCGAGAGTAAAAGAGAAGATGATGGGAGGGAGTTCATTGTTGATGTCAATGACTCAACTGACTCCCAACTCTAATGGAGACGGTTTAGGATTTGCAATGACTCCTAGGTTTGAATTACAATTCAAGGATCTTGATGTTTTGGTCATAGATGAACTTTGACTCTAGAATAGACGATTGGTTCGCCTCTAGAGTTATGAAGATCCACGTACTAAAAGGTTCTCATGATGCTATATATTAATTTTAAACTATTCTTCTTAGATACCATGTTTATATCTTTGGCTTACTTTAAGAGTTAGATTTTTCTCCATGTGCTAATTCTAAAACGAGAGGAAGGGGAGTTAAGACAAAAAAGCTTAGCCTAGTGGGCACTTTAAATGATAATAAAAGGCATGCATGCATGCATATTTACATAGTCCATATCATACACATGCATAACACGGGTGTAAGATGATAGGATGAACATGCTTGCAAAGCTAGGATTATGTACATGATTTAATTTAGTTTGAATGTAGCTTTTTTTTCGCTAACGCTAAGTTGTGGGTACTCTTGTTGCAGGCTTTGAGTACACAACTCGTGCATGTTGTGGGGTTGGTGGTCGACACAACTATGATTATGGGGTGCAGTGTGGGAGTAGCAATCATGTGCATGGCCAATATCTTACAGCCTTATCTTGTGTGGACCCAACACAATATATTAATTGGGATGGTGTACACCTAACTGACCAAGCGAATCACATCCTTGCTCGCCATATCCTCTCAGGTTCTTATTTCCATCCTAGATTTCCTCTTGTTGAACTTTGCCCTTCGTATCTAGATATTGTCTAAGGTAATATATCAATTGGGATGGTGTACACCTAACTGACCAAGCGAATCACATCCTTGCTCGCCATATCCTCTCAGGTTGTTATTTCCATCCTAGGTTTCCTCTTGTTGAACTTTGCCCTTTGTATCTAGATACTATCTAAGGTCATTCCTTCGTATCTAGATATTGTCTAAGGTCATGCCTTTATACATGTGAGGTAGACTAGTTTTAGAAGAGGCTCGATGTTAATTGTTGTTCAAAGTCATCATCTCTGCTAGACCTCCTTAATTGTATGACCTTTTGAGTGGAAGCTCTTTAATTAGTCCATTTGCCCCTCTTATAACATGTCAATTTCCTTACACAAGAGCACAAGTTAAACCTTTGTGGCACTTTCATCAAGGAGGTGCATGGCTTTGTGCATTGAAAGAGGCAACTTTCATTCTAAATAATTGAAATTAATATCTTCATCCATGTTGAATTTACATGGCTTTGTTTTGACAAATTGATAAGAATAATCCAATTATCTATTTTCTTACAACATTACATACACATACCTTTTCTCTCTCCTCTCTCCTTTTGTGTTTTTGTGCGTTTATGTTAACTATAGGTTAGCCAAGACCATACAATCGCAAATAAGATAGTTCAATTGATTGCATGACATTTGTAAGACAATGTTTTTCATATTCATGGTTTTCTTAAAGTCTATTTAAAATTTTATTAATTGACAAAAGTTACCTTTAGCTCAACATAAAAAAATTAAACAAATGTATCATAGAGAGATCATACACAAGTATTATCTATTGCTTTTTATGCTATGTACAAGTTTAAACACAATTTGAGAACATTTGTAAGCAATATTTTCAAAAGAGTTGATTAAATTTGTACATTGCAAAGAAGATTCATATTTTTGTAGCCCACCATGTGGAAAACATCCATTATTGGTAGAGCTTATAATCTTAATGCCTTATGTTGACTAGGCATCCATATGTCTAATATGCCACATTCCCAAATATCGTCAATGCTAAAACAATGCATGGTGAGTGTGGCACGAATATTCTAAGCATAAAATCTAGGAATTATTTTAGTCTTTAAGAGCAAATGTTTTAAGGGGAATGGGTTGATAATAATTTTCATATATATAGTCTTGTAATACTTTGCTAGAAGATAATCCCTCACATATTACATATTAGAGAGCATTGCCTCACATGTGAGTCCTATACGAGTTGAACAATGATGTTGGTGATAATATTTGACCTATTTTGCCCCAAAAATGAGAGATTATATTTGGCCTACAAAGATTCATTTAGTCTTCTCAATGAAGTCAAAGTACAAAGAGTTATTTGACCTTCTCAACAAAGCTAAATCATGTAAAGACAATGAGAATTGAATGAGATTTGGATGACATGTAATCTTACAAGCATCTTGGAGTTCCAAAGGCAGGAATCCCAATTGGACATTGTAGGCATTTGGACTAGGTTTCAAAAGGAAAAAGTCATGAGTTAGACCTAGATGAAAGGTAACCCTATCGACAAGCTAGATGACAAATAAGAGTATCGATTTGGGCTCGACTCACTAGTTGGTAAATAGGAGGAATAACTCTTGACGGATTTGAGACATTTATTATGGATTGACACCACTATCATTTATAGGTTGCTTGGTAAGTAGGAACCTTGAGAGTCATAAAGGAAGCATAGCTACATGTCAAATTTGATGATGCTAACGTTGCTAAAGACATAGCATAATGGGTTAAAATATGCAACAATGTTTCTTTGTCAGGCCTTGTCAAACCTTCCACTTACAAATAATTTTATTCGCTTCACACCACAAAAGAGGGAAGCTTTTTCCTTCATCACATTCTTGTATGTCATTGCTAATCGTATTCCAATCCCAAATAAAGACATTGCCTTCCTTAAGAATGCCAAACATCCATGATGAAGCTATATACATTTTCTAGCATCACATCTTTTAACACCTACCAATTGATGATCCATTGTGAAGTCTACAATAGCACAAGATTTAAGTCTAAAATAATATACACATCTTGGTCAATCTACTTGGTACAAAAAGACACTTGCATGTGTAATTCTAATAAATGTTAGATTCCATACACCATTTCAATAAAGAATTTTATATACGCAAAATATATTCTCAAATTAATTATACATTGTGATCATTTTTATAGTAGTTAGATATGTATTAATCCAAGCTAACAAATGTGACAAATTTCCTTTTATTATAAAGTAATATATGCAAGCTTCAATGAAAAAATTCCAAGCATTGGAGCCAAAGATTCTCAAAATTCAAGTATGATGTAGAAAAAAAAAAAAGCAACTTTGTATTGATGTTACAATGAGGATCCTCTCTTCTCCAAAGACATTCATTCAAACTACCAAATGAAGTACTTTTCCTCTACATCCAATTCTACTCTGTTTGGAAAAAAACATAAGGCTTAATAAATAAGAAACTTAAACTTTCCTCCTCGTCACTGGGCTACAATGTCTTCCTCTCTTCTTTTTGCTTTGATTCAAATTCTCTAGTAACATCTGCAACATTTTCAATAGACGTTATATACATTACATCAACTTCACTCATGCTTATGTGTTCTTGCATTTGAGCATTTATATAACTTGTTGCCTTTTATAATTCCAGCATAATTGATACCCTCCTTAGATTCATTGAGATCTTTCCCCACCGTATTGTGGTAAAACCTTTTCACATCTGGCAAATTCTAAACCTTTTTACAAATATGCCTGCAACAATGTTTTCTCCATGGTATTCTTGGTTATAAAAACCATTTTTTAGAGCCTCACCCATAGCATAGCCACTTGTATATGCATCTTAGACACATTTCCTTGAACAACCAAAGGATTCAACCACCATTATTCAACATGAACAATCTTTTTCAAACTTAGTCGAATTGCCTTTATGCATTTGCAACTCTCAAAATGGATAAGCCTCTTGAATTGCTTGGTCGTGTTTTTATTTCTAGGGATCTTGTTCAAAATGCCTTCAAGGTCACTAGTTGACTCCACCCCCTCATGAATAAGAGAAGACCGTGTACTTGAAACAACATGGTTATTTCAATCCTTACGCCCCTCTTCCTTTCATTCTTCGGATCAAAAGTCTCCATGGTTGTTTGCTTCTTTCCACTATTCTAGAAATGCAATAAATGCAACTCATCATGCACCATGCTAGGAAGAGCTTGTGGATTTTGCTTTGTCACATTAACAATGTCTCTCACAAACGTGGTATTACACCTATGTATACCATCATATTTGTCTTTTGTTGCACCATATTTTACTAAAATATCATCATAAGATGTTTTACACCCAACATATTGGCTATGAACTCAATAATTGCTCCTTGTGTGAGCGGTCATGCTTCATTTTTGTAGCCACATACTCCATCCATCATTTGCATATCCTTCAATCTTTTAGTTACTCTATTCTAAATCATGTCTACAACAACTGAAAAGATTTCAACCCTTGGATATAATGGAATATTCTTTCTCTTAGAGTTGTGTTTCATTCACTTCCACTTTAGTGCACTCTCCATGTCCTTAAATTTTCCCTACACATCTTTTGCCATTTTGTTTGCAACTTAACCTTGAATGTATAGGTCCATACACTTCATCCACTTGTTAAGAGTGTCCTTTGAGCACACTATCACATGTATATCATGCTACATACACATACCCATTAAGGTATGTGTAATGGCTTCATTAATTTCTACACAAAAGAAGTGTGCCATTTAAAACCATTGCATGCCAAACATATTTTTATTGAAATAAATTAAAGATATAACACGCCAATCAATGCCAACTACCTTCCACTTTGTATTCATAAGATATTACAAAGGGGACAATCACATAATACAATTGGGATGGAGAAAATTACGTGCATGCTCAAGGGATACAAATGTGAGGACCTATTGCGAAGAAGTCTCCCTCGTAGTACATTGAGGCACCACCATTACCTCATGACTCAACCTTGCATAAAGTTATCGGTAGTGGATAACACACATGATGTACCTAAATATGCTTCCACCTCTCCTTGGGTTTTTACTGGCAAAGATTTCTTTTATTCTTGCACTACATTGTGGCTCTTCTTTGTCTTGAGCTCATAAATTTTTTTCTTTTTTTGATCTTCTTCTCAATGATGCTCTAAAGGGAGAATTGGCCCATCCTTTCTTCCATCAGATGCGATTTTGGCATAATGCTAGAATCCCCACTAGTCTCAATAGCCTTGGTTGTGGCAGATGATGGAGTGCCTTGACTTAGGATGATCGTAGAGAGTCCATATTCTCTTCTTAAGGAGATTTTCCTTGAAACCCTTGATGGGAGAGAGTTCCATTAAAAGAATATCATCTCCTGATCCACTAGGTCAACATCTTCAATGTAGACAAATGGGTGGCTTGCTCCAAGGGGTAGACCCCTCCTCAAGCTAGATAGGAGTAGAAAGAGAGCCTTAGGTGGATAAAGCCAAGCATCCTCCCAAGCTGCAGCACGATTCCTAGACCCCCTGGGTGGAGCCATCTGAGGGGGCATGGACTATGAAGGAGATAAAGAAGCCTAGCAAGAAGGCCACAAAGAGCTGAAGGCAACATGCTAGACATAGACAATGGGCAGTAGCATCTGCACCTCAAAGAGAGAGGCCAGGTGACTCCCCAGGGGATGGCCCTGGAGTCTGAAGTGTGAGATATTCTTTGACCTCCCAGAGACAGAGGCATATAATTCTTAGGCTTTTGCACCATGGCAAGCCTCAAAGGAGGCCATAGTTCTACCTCCTCCCATTCCCCTAGTCCCCCCTGCCTCCCCTAGACCCTTCTCCTACCCTCGAGGCCTCACCGTTTACCTTCCTCTATTGCGCCCCCCCTGTAGTCACCCTTACCAGCTTCCTCCTACCCTCCTTATCTCTAGCTACCCCTCCACCCCCCACTATAGCAATCTCCCCTTCCTCCTCTTCTTTTCCCCCATTTCGAGGTCTTGACCTCCTAAACCAACTAATCTTTCAGGAAAAGGCAACTGCCTCCTCTCAGCCTGAAGTTTGTTCTTATAGTAGAGCTCGACCCTCTCCTGACATAGAACATAGTTCCTATTTATTCACTAAATATAGTCTATTTTTCTCCATGAGTTTATGCTAATTGCACTTGCTTTGAAGATTTGGCAAGCATGCCAATGTTTAACTCGTAGCATATGTTGGGTAATGAAGTGGCTTTTGGTTTTTATTTGCTTCAAGCGTTGCAATAAGATATCAAGGGAACATGCTTCAGTCCAATCCATTGATATTATAAACATTGATTACCTTTGGACTTGACTGGAAATGTGCCATAATTATTTCAAGGCTAGCTACTGTGACTGTTCTACTTGAAGTCAAGGAAATATTATGCCTATACAATAGTAGTTTGCTCATCTTATCAAATGCTATGATTCTGGTAAAACTTTTTGTGTTGATGTATTTTGAGGGGTCCAGTGTCCTAGTTTCATTAAGGAAGAGTAATCCAATGCTTTGAGATTGTAATCTGCATTCATGTCTACATATTATTGCGATTGTGGAGAGCGTGCGTTCAGTGACTATATGATGACATGTGTTCGAGCCCATCTCTGCAAGCATGGCACATTGAATTCTCAAGCTATAGTAGTAAGGAGTCCATCTAATTCATCCACCACAATCGGACCTACAAGAAAATGCCTATTATTCAATGGATTTAAAAGGTAAAGGTTTTTTTTAGGACATACTCTTGAATGTGATAGTTTTGTTTGTGATGCCATGTTATGGTCGGCTAGTACAGTCAAAACATAATAGTATATGTGATGCCATGCTATGGTCGGCTAGTAGGGAAATAAAATAGTGCTTCTAGTGTTAAGGTGTACTGTTCTTGTTGATGCTAGCTGAACTGGGTATTGTGTCCAAAAGATTGTGTAGTTGGTGTTGCTACTTATTTGTATTTCCTTGGTAATTGGAAGTATTGCAGTTTAGTGTTGCTTGATATGACCTTTGTACAGATGTCTTGTCCATTGACTTGTGCAGGTCTCTACACAGTAATTGGAAAATTGCATCCACATAATTGTGAGCAAATCATAGCTTGTTGTAGTCTTAAAGTGCCGATCTGTTTCTTTCACAAGACCAACCATTGTATCATGATTTTTTGCATATAATTGATGACCATGCCACCTTTCAATTTTATCTCTCTACGAAGTCCAGTAGTCTTCCTAGGATCATTTAACAATGTTAGTGTGATAGGCAATCGTGATGACTCTTATTTATAGCATGCAAAATGTAAGTCTCACCTTTTGTTCATTGGAATATAACTTCCTTATGTGCATATACCAATTTTTGTGTTCAGAAAAAGTGAGGCAATGTGAAGTCCACTAATGAATTATGACAACATATAGAATTCATTATGTCAATGTCCTACTATTCTTGTGCATTTGCTTTGAATTTATTCAAGATATTAGGAAATAGCAGATTAGCCTATTGCATGATTTGGTATCATTTTATTTGTTCTTTCCAAAATCTTTCATTAGTGAAATTTTGGACTCAAAAAGGACCTCTTGCATTAGGTCCTTAAGATTTCTCTATTAGGAAATTAGCCAATGTGAAGGCTTGGGCATTAAAAGTACCAAGGATTCCATATTGGCCTCTCATTAGTGGAGAGACTGTACTTGATTCCCACTCTCTTTCACTATCCCCCCTCTTGTCCCCACCACCACTTAGGGCCTTTACTCACCCATTTGACTTTTGGGGGGTCCCCCTACTCTCCCCCTCCCCCCTTCTTGGTGGACATGCAAATTTGTGCAACTTTTCTCTCCAAAAAAGAATTTTTTTCCGAAAGTCTCCCCACATGCCCAAACACATCCCAAAAGTCCTCTCAAGCTATCCCCATGCACCAAAGCCCTTTGCAAATGTGAAAATGGATGTTATTGTGGTGCATAATCCTGAGCAGTCTCTTCCTCCTCCCAAACTCTTCCTTCTCCCAAGCTATCCCCTAAAACCTCTTACTCCTCTCAATCTCTTCCTCTTCCCAAGCTATCCCCACAAATCCCTTCCTCTTCTCAAGCTACACCCACAAGCCTCTTTCTCCTCACAAGAGGTCACCACAAATATCTTCCTCCTCTGAACCTCTTATTCTTCTTTGCTTGCTGACCATCTCCATCCACCTCTCTCCTTGCCACATGGCCATCACAAAAGAGAAATGTGCATAGCAGTTGGAGAAACTATGCGAGAGCTTGAACAATGAGGTGGATTGGGCATTCCTAATAGGAGCGCACCTTGTTCCAAGATTGCATGGTGCAGATATGGATCCGCACTACCAGGGAAGGATCGACGAAGAGGTTCTAATGGAGGCACTTGAATATCTAGAGGATTTTATCAAAGAGAAGGGGCACATACCGATTCCTAGATCCACAGACTTGATTCAATCCTTGGCTTCCTCATCCCCCTCCCAGGACTAGCTACATCCCCTGTCTTGCCAGCCTCCTTGTCCTTGTGTAACCTTCTCTCCCCATTATGAAGTATATAACAAGAAAAGGGATCCACATGGGATATACATAAAGTATGAATTGAGAAATAAGGATTTGTAGATCGGCCGCAGTGCCCTCTACTTTTGCTTCCACATTTTACGTTTATACGTTTTTAATAAAATTTCCACCCTGATATTGATAGTAGTGACCAGGCAAATATGTATGGGAAGATTATCTATTTTAGCTAAAATCTGTATGAGAGAGTTGTACACGTTTTAGTAGGTTAAGGCAAGATTTATGAATGATTTATTATCATTCATCTTTTTTTATTTAGTTATTATTTAAAGAACCTGGAAACTACCCCGCTCCCCCCTCCCCCAAAGAATTTTCAAAAAGAAAGGCTAGATGGCCCCATGTGTACGTAGGAATGGATATGGGCCAGATAGCATCACCGTCTAGCCCATACGCATGCCTACATGCACATGGGTCTATCTAGTCATTAATTTTGAATTATGTTTTGGATAGGGATTTTTTCGGCACCATATAAGGCTAGTGCCAAATTATTTTTTTGAAAAATAGGCCATCTTGGCCCTGTGTGCATGCGAGCATGCATATGGACTATCTAGCCCATATGCACACCCACGCACACATAAGACCAAGATGGGCTTTTTTTTTTTTTGGGATAATTGGATATTCAATACCATGGGAAGTCAATTTTAAGAAAAAAAAGCCTTTTGGGTTAATTTTTTTTTGGGGGCAATGGCTACTATGGGCCATGGACAACCCAACTGCCCCAAAACAATTTCAAAAAACAAGGCCATTTGGTACCAAATAGCATCATATGTAGGCAAAAAATTGATCAATAATACAATAATCCAAATTAAAAAATGTGGAATAATGACTAATTTCATAGCGAAATTGCATAGGACCAAATGACCATTCTTTAAAAAACTTTTGATTGGATATTTCCCAAGAAAGATGGAATTATCTGATTAAGCATTAGGTTACTACTTCAATTTTAATTTTTTTCCACTAATTCTCCCACTCATCCACGACCCCTACCCATGTACTGTAGAACGAACACACACACACACACACACACACACACACACACACGTATACTTTCCCAACTATGAATTGTTCTTTTATGTACCGCCAATGAAATCTCCCCTTTACACTCTCTTTTTAACCACCCCATACACCAAGCACACTTATCCTGCCATACCTTCTCTAATCCTTTCTCAATCCATGTACTCAGTCACTACCCCTTCATAGCTTACTCCACTTGCGACTTAAATTTTTTTTAAATTATCTAAGAATGCATATGGTTGTCTATATTCCTAGGTAAAGCGATAACAAGCCAGGGAAAACAAGCATTACCTGTCTACCTAAATGTGACTATGATGTTCTAACATGGTGGCAAGTAAGTGGACCCTGACCTCGGAACCTAGACTACCTGAGGATTCGACATCTTTTTTCAATATTATGTTTGTCAAACTCAATATTATTTAAAAATAGTAATTTTGGAAATTTTTACAACTCTAGTTGTTGCATTTTTCAACTTAGATGTCTCAAACATTTTTTCCTTATATGTTCCCCTTTTTTTCTTTTTATCCAATTGATGGAATTAATTGTATGGCTCAATTATTGATGGGAATTTTTAATCTAAACAAACACTTTGATTTCCCAACTAGCCTTTGGTCGAGCTAGTGCCATACAGTTCATAATCCCTAGGTCATTTTGTGATCCGCCTTATTTTTTTCTAACTTTTATATCTATTTAATGAGGATATCTTCAAAATCTTGAGGAAAAAAAACGCTAAATAATTCCTAGAGGCTCTTCAAGTCAGAGACAATAGACGCATTCAAGTCCTAGTTGAAATTCTTGAGGTGATCTCATAACACTTTAACCAACTACCAGGAGAGGATGAGATCATCACAATAGAAAAGGCTATAGCTCAAGGCAAATGCTCTAAAGCTAGAGAAAGAAAAGTCTCCTCTTTTGATAGCATTTACCTGGATAGAGATCTCACCTTAGAGGAACTAAAAGGTGTAGTAGATCAAATGGGGAAGGGTAAGACATGAGGAGAACATGGCCTCCCTATAGAGTTTTATCAAGTCTTCTGGGAAACGGTAGGCCCCTATCTCATGTTGCTCTAGCAAGATTCCAAAGTGAAAGGGTTCTTAGACCCAAGAATAAACACAAGCATGATAAAACTTATCCCTAAGGGTGGACCAAAAGAGGAACTAAAGAACTAGAGACCATTGACCATGGTGAATTGTAGCTACAAGATCTTTGCAAAGGCACTTGCTATTAGACTTAAAACCAACAAGAAAAAAAGAAAAGCAATATGCAAAAATTTCATTTCCCCTTACCTCCAACGAATGAAACAACTATTTTAGAACCTCGATAAGTAAAGACCAAACTAAGTAAAACTACCTTGACAATTGTATAGAGAGATCTAAATGACTCGATCTCAAATCCAATTTACAGTTAACAAGAAATTTTAATCAGAATTAAAACTCAGCAAGGAGAAATGCATTGACTATTTACGAGCAAATCTAAGATGACGCACATTGTTATTGAAAAGAAAGCCATCTGATGCTTGGACAAATCCATTTGCTAAATAATTCGCACCATTGCCTCAAAAGTTTCGCATCCCTCTCCCACTTAGAGGGGCCCACACCTGCCCTTCTTTACTCACCCAAGAGGTCCCCATTCCCAAAAACAAACCGACCTCCCTAGTATTTTGAAAATTTTGAAAAGTGCCCAAACTACTCTTAAAGCCTTCCAAACCTTCTCCCAATCCATTCTTATGCACCCAAATTGCTTTCCAACCCCTAAAACTATCTCGTGGTGGTCACCTATTCCCCCAAAATTTTGAATTTTTTCAAAGAGCCAAAAATGGCATGAAAGCCTTCTAAACCATTCCCATGGATACAATCACTTCCCAACTTGTAAATCCTTTTTCTTCTCCTAGTCGATGCTTGTTGTTTGCTATCTTCTTTTCCTAGTTGATCTCCTATTGTTGATCCCATTTCTTATGCTTATTGGGTAGGCTTACTCAAGGATAAAACCTTTTCTTGTTCATGGCATTCGCATCTTGCTCCCTAGATTGGTGTAGGTTGATTGACTAACTAGCTCCCTGAGTGTTTTCTAACTCATGATGGAGAAAGCATCATCATTGATGGAGCTTTTGGAGTATGGAAAGTAGCAACACGAGCCCAGCATATACCTTTTAGCAGTTGATACTTTTTCTAGTCTTTAGGTTTTTGTTGTGAGGTTAGGGAGTAAATTACTCTCCCACCTAATGTTTATCTATAGTGCCAATATGGAGTGGTTTCTTAAGAGATTTGGGAGAGATTTGTATTTCCCCTCCCTATGTTGTATTTTGGTTGTATGAAGAGGTTTAGGATTGAGCCTCTCTCTCCCTCTACTATAAGATTGGATTTTTAAAAAAGGATTAAGTTATGTTTCAATGTAAATCCTTCTTTCTCTCAACATATTATCCATATCTTGCCAATAAGAAGTGAAAAATTTTGCTCTATGTGTGTGTGTGTCTGTGTGGGGTGTAAAGAGAGTGGGAGAGAAGGAAGCAGTCTCACTTGCGGCTTTCTCACATACACAATGGGGGAATATACACAAAGGTGGAGGCTAAAAACAGTTTTCCTCTTCTTAGTTGTGAAAGCCAAAAGAACTCTCTTAGTACAAAAGAATAGGTGAACCCTATATGTGGGTCTCAAACCAAACTCAACTAACTAAGGTGGCATACTAATTGATCCACTAACTAGAGTACATAAAGATAGCTGTCATCTAGCTATTATTCATGGGCAGTGTACCAACCGCATTTGCACCTAACAAGTCGGTGACATAAATGGACAACGGTCACCTTGGCATATCACGAGTGGAGCTCGATATCTCAACATTGGGGGGGGGTATGTGTATGTGTGTATTAATTAATTTGAAAAACTATTATAATCTATACTATAATGTCTTTAATACCACTTCAAACAAGATTGAGAAACCAACAACAAAGCTTGCATTGTATGTGCATGTGTATATGTATGGGTCTGTATGTGTATGTGTATGAGTATGTGTGTGGGTGTGTTTTTATTAATTAATAAGATTTTGATAAATAGCTCATTTATGGGATTTTAAGTAATACAAAATACAAAAAATATGTGTGAGTGCACGTGCGTGTGTGTGTGTGGATTAAAAAGTCCCATCAATAATTGAGCCATACAATTAATTCCATCATTGGATACAAAGTAAACAACGGGGAACATATAAGGAGAAAAATGTTTGAGACATCTAAGTTGAAAGATGTAATAACTAGAGTTTGCAAAAATTTCCACCAAAATTAAGAATTTTTAATAATATTGAGTTTGACAAACACACTATTGAAAAAAGATGTCAAATCCTTAGGCAATCTAGGTTCCGAGGTTAGGGTCCACTTACCTGCCACCATCCAAACAAATCATAGTTACATTTGGGTAGACAAGTAATTCCTATTTTCCCCGACTTCTTATCACTTTACGTAGGAATATCGGACAAACATATGGATTCTTAATAATTTAAAAATAGTTTCAATCACAAGTGGAATAAGGAGCAAATGAGTGCATGGGTTGAGAAGGGATTAGAGGAGGTATGGGAGGATTAGTGTGCTTGGTATGTGGGGTGGTTAAAAAGAGAGTGATTTCATGGGGGTACATAAAAGAACAAATCATAGTTGGGCAAGTATACATGTGTGTGTGTGTGTGTGGCCCACCCTTGACCTCCACCCCTGACCCAGAGGGTAAGACCACATGAGTAAGCCCACCATGTGGAATTTACTCCCTGCCTACTAATAATAAGTGAATAAAAGTGGATCTATATGATAAGTGTCAAAATGAAAAAATGATGGCAATAGTAAATGTGTAAACCACACAAATATGGAGAGAGGAGAGTGGAGATGAGGAGAGAGGGCACAGCTAGAGTGTACACCACAAAAGACTAATTGTGCACTATATTTAGTTGAAAATAATAAATATATACAAACCCCTTTAGGTTAGGGTTAGGGTTTCCAACCCTTTCCTTTTTTGCACTCTATTCTATTAGTGCTATGCACATATGATAACATGATGTTGAGATGAATCCTCAACACCTTCCCTCAAGATCAATATCATGAAGTAGGCCTTCCCTCAAGATGACAATTATGGGGGATGAAGAAGGACTGAACGTTACATTCCATCACACTCCTTTAATGGGAATGTCCTTCCTCTTTGTCAAACCATGAGCTTATCAATGCTTCTTGAAAGACTCTTTCCCAAGTGGTTTGTTAAAATATATCACATTCACTTTGTTGTCACAATGTTGCAATGTGATGTCACCAAGTAACACTCTTTCTCTAATGAAGTGCTCTATGACTTCCTTGACTACTTTTTCTACTAGTTGGTATCCTTTGGATTTACCTTTGATTGTGCATTCATCTCCATCAAAGATGACTCGATAGTTATGTTTTGTGATTTTCCCAACTGACACAAGAAGTTCTTATTGAGCTTTGAAACATGGTGTACATCTTTCACCAATCCTTTCGTACCAATGAAATTGTTCATAGTGACAATGCATTTTCCTTGAGTTGGATTTGTTGTGTTATATGCAATGTACATAGCATTCTTTGGTCCTTGTAATGGTTTCATCTCTGTGAGCCATTCATGATGCTTTGTTATGATGCACCACTATTGATGTACCAATGATCTTGATCTACTTGATCAACTTAATATCGGCATTCCCCTTTGGAACTACAAACTTAATAGTAGCTGCCTTCCCCTTTGGAACTACAATCTATGTCAATGAAAAATTTATCAGACTTCTACATATCCTCACTTTTAAGATACATATTTTGAGGTTAGTTAGCATAATGAATGTGAATAGATGTCCACCTCGGCGATTTCCTCTTCCACAAAAAATCCATATGTTGTTGCTAGATTGATCACCTACTGCTTTTTGTGGCAATCTCTTTCATAGTGTCTAAACTTATAACAATAGTTGCACTGAATGTTTGGCACATTGGTGGATGAATTCCCTCTTTCTTGAAATCTCCCTTAATTTTAATGATTTCCTCTAGGATGCTAATGCTAATGCTACAGGTGGTGCTGATGATGACCGCTTCTTTGAGAAGGCTCTACCTCTACCTCAATCTTTGCCTTTTCTTCTATGTCTATCTGGGATTGTGAATGCTTGGTCATTAGAATGACCTCTTTTGTGCTTGAATGGCCCGAGTCCTGAATTCTTCACCACGTAACAATGATTATAACTCTTCTTGTTGTGGAATTTTCCTTTGAATCACAATTTTTGTGACTAAATTCTCGTATCCCTCTCCTAGTCCATTTAGGATGACTTGAGCCATTTCTACAAGATTCATAGGTTCTCCTACTATTGCAAGCTAATTGTTGTAATTCTTGATCTGGCATACGTAAGCAGACCAGTTTCATTACTATTGTGAAAACTCTGGCTGATATGGTTTCTCAGTGTGAGAATCCTAGATGTGTTCTTAGACTCGTAAAGAGTTGTGAACATATATCATGCTTCTTTAGACGTCTTTTGTGTGCTAAGCTGTCCAAGCATGACATCTTGCACTTTTTTTTTTATCACATGATATGCATATTTTTCTCTCTTGTCCCATTCTACCTACCTAATGCTAGGGCAATGGCATGATCTACTATAGATGTGGACACCATTGGTGTAGGTGTAGACCCTTCTGGTTCTATTTTGTGGCAATGGTGGGAGTTGCTGCTGGTGCACTAGAATGTCTACGTGTAGACCCATGTACATACTACCATTTGTCTTGAAGTACAAGAGTGTTCTCTATTTGGTATTTCCATGTGCCATAGTTGGAATCTTCTAACTTAGCAGATGCCTCCAAATTGACGTTGCTAGTGGTAAACATGGTGTAAAATAGTACTCAAAGTGTTTGTGAAAATATTGTCCAAATCAATTGCAATCTAAAGTGCTGGTGATGATAGAACTGCAATATATATCAATCTATTACAAGGCTTATGTGGTAAATGATGCCAGTAATAGCCAAGAGACTTTACAAGGCTCAAATAGAGTACAAAAATGCCAAACAAATAGATAATAAGGCTTTACAATGGTGGCATGTGAGTGCAAAAAGAAATGATGTGCAATATGCCCATTGATTGATCTGCCAATACCTCTGAATACTCTAGAATCTGCTCACTGATGTGTATACGGTCTGGTTTTAGGATATGTGTGATAATAGGGACTGACTCTGAGGAGAAACTAGTCGGGAATTTTCAGGAATCGCTTTGATTGGCCTTTGGAATTCTCTCCTCTATGGATCAACTACTCTACTCTAATCTGGAGTGAGACCAATAGTTGAGTGATGAAAAGTAGCAAATAATTTCTTTTCCTTTTGTCCCTTTTAGGTGTTAGGTCAGATGCGTCGGTGTATGGGTGTAAATGTGTGCAAGAAGTGGATTTGATGCCGAGGCTAAAAAGTGTGATATAGGTGTTGAAATATGTGTTTGATGTCACAAGCTCATAGAGCATAGAAAATTGAGAATTTTTCCTTTTTAGAGCACCCTCAAATTCTTTTTAGATCAAGAGATACAGCTTGATCTAGGTGGAGGGGCAAAAAAGGGTGAAAATGATGATGTGGCACTATGGAGCATTGTGTGACGTGGTAGCTGTGTGCATTAGAGTTGTGCCAAGAAAGATGTGTATCTCTAGAGCACTGTGTTGAGGTGGCACCTTTGTTCACATGTAGTGCTTGTGAAGAGGCAAGTGTGCTTGGTAAGGGACTGTGTGCCATGTGCTAGTGATGACGTGGTAGATGACATGGTTGATGATGTGATGTAGCATGATGATGTGGCCTGAAGATGTGGTAGTTGAGGTGGCAGATGATGTGGATTGGCTGAGGTGGTAATCGTGATGATGTGGCATTGTTGTCTCTCTCACCCATCCACACAGGGATATCTTCGATGTCGTTCATAGGTGGAGAGGGATTTGTGAGTTCAATCCATACTTTGAAACTCTTCTAGAGATTGGGACAATTCCATAGGAGGACTCCGATGGGAATTGACATAGGGCAACTCAGGATGCTAGAGAGTGCAGCTCCTTCAAGTTGACATGGCAGGACATTATGTTGTGGAGTTTGTTGTTGGAATAGAGGCTCAAATACAGTATCAATACTTCATGGGGCCAAGTCATGGATTGGGTCTTGAGCTTGTTTCTCAATCTCAAATTGAGCTTGTTTCTTTTGTACCCATTGTTGAAGTGCATGAAAATGAGCCTTCTCCACCTCTACATTTGGGTATGGAGCTTCTTTTATTTGAGGCTTGGGAGTTGATGTGGATGAGCTCATCTGCTCATCGCTTGGCGGAGTGGAGGCACTTGTGCTTTCTTTTTAAGAAGTCACTTTGGTTGGATTGGAATGTTAGGGTCCTTGGTGGCCTCTTTCTATTGGCATGTGATTCCATTTACAGGTTGTGATATTACACTTGCCAAACCTAGACTTTGATGGTCCACCCCAATGATGCCAATTTGGACGTCAAGCTTAACCTCTGTTTGTTGTGGGAATTTATTTTTCATGGGACAATCCATACAGGCATGTCTGATGCCACAATCTCTGCAGAGTGGTTGGAGAGTAGTGGGGCTACCACGATGAGGCACTCTGCGATCCGGTGACTTTCTCAACTGTAGCACTTGATTGGTGCTCGATATGTGTTGGGACGTACTTGATTTGCATAATCTGGTATTAGACCCTCTGCAGCTTCTACATAGTACACTAGGTACTTTGTTTCATACTCAATACGAGTCTACTTCCTCGGCTTGTAGTTGATGTATTGGAACTGCTTGAGGAGTTAGATTTGGTGCTCTTGGATATGGTCGTGGATTCAGATTTCTGAGTAGTTGTGGGACTTGTGTTCGAACAGGAACAGGATTTAGCCTCGGAGTTGGGGGCACTTGTGCAAGTGCTAGTTGCCTGTACACTAGCATGGGTGTCACTTGGTATTATTAAGGCCGAGGTGGGTTGTTGCCCATGTTGAAAATGCAATTGTTTTCATCATGGCCGCCGATGATGTAGATATGGCGCCACAACCTTGGCGGTGAATTTGCTTGTGCAATGATCCTAGCTCTTAGGACTGAGCACTCATTTGGTGTATGATTGGCATGTAGTGTGGACACTAGACATTTTCTCACTGTGGATATATCTAAGTTGGCGACTGAGACAAGTGAAGTTTTTGTTCCATGGCTTGCATCATGTCTTCTTTCAGCTTCATGGTCATGGCCTCTAGGCAATCTTCATTTGATGTTTCGGCAGTGGACTTTGGTTTGCCCTTTTTTGAGTGCTTATCTCATGCACTAGATTTGCCGTCATCACTGCTAGTGTCAGAGTCAATCATGCCATCCTCGATGTCAATGGCTGCCACATGAGCAACACTGAATGTTTCATAGCTGCTAATCTTTTTCATATCCTTTCGGATTTTCTTTCTTAGTCCTGCAATGAACCAGGCCGTGAGGTACTTTGCATTGGGACATGGGCCACATTTGGCGATTAATCTTTTCACCTTACCCAGGTACGTGCGTATATCTTCTTGACGGCCTTGTTCGATCTTGCTTAGTTGGAGAGCGGGATCATCTTATAGCCTCTCCATTTGAAAGCATCTTTTAAATTCTGTTTAAAGTAGGTTCCATGTGGTGTGCTCTTCCACTAGAAGGTCTAGGTACCATTCACACGCTTCATTAGTTAAGGCCATGGGAAACCAGGCTACCTTGATTTCATGGGATTGATCACCTGCTCGGCATGCGGCATCAAAATGCTAGAAAAATTGGGCTGGATCTCCCCTATTATTTATATTTGGGAAGTTCCAGCTTTCCCAAGGGGTGCTTGCCTTGATTATTAGTATTTTGTCGATTAAAGAAATTGTCAGCCTCTATATCAATGTCAATATCCCCATCATTGTCGCAATGGCATCCAGCCATGTTGTGGCGTGGAAGAGTTAAAGGGATTTCTTGATTTTCAGGGGGGGATTCAAGGTAGAGGATTGTCGAGGGTGGTGGTTGCAATGGAGTTGTATGCAGATTTGGCGAGCATTGGAGTCAGAGGCGTTGGTCAGAATGGAGCTGCATGCAGATTGGGCAAGATTTGCAAAACGGGTGTCGCTGTCACAAGTACGGGTGTTGATGTAGTTTTGTTTGAGGGTTAGAGTGGTGTTAGTTTTGTAGGGAGTGTCATATTAATAATGTGCAAATTTTCCTATGTGTGTAGGAAAATGTGCCGATGTAGACGGATCGTCAATCAGAGGTGACAGTATAAAGAATACGAGTGAATTTGTGCGAAACGAGGCCCGCACGGGGGTGTGAATGAGCGAGTGCTAGGGATGAAAAAATGGTGTGCAAGGGGTTGGAAAAATGCCCCATAGCATTTGTTTCCATGTGTGAAATTTTGGTTAAAACAGGGTCCAGTTTGGGTCCCAAACGGGCGCGATACAAAGTGTTAAAGTAGGGGTAAAATTGGCCTTTTAGGGGGGGGGCCTTGGTTTTAAGGTTGGTGTGAATGAACTTTAAGGCCAACTGAGGGGTTTGAACCAATTGAATTCCAATTAGTCTAACTAGCCTATAACCTAAACGTGGGTTAAAACTGAGGATAGTTAGATAAACTAATTATAGTTAGTTAACCTAACCTAACTATCTTGGAGGGGAATGGGGAGGGAGGTGTGGAGTGGAGGGGAGGGGAGGGGGCTGGTGAGGCGAGGCAGGTGGTGAGGAGTGGAGGGGAGGTGTGGAGTAGAGGGGAGAGGCGACGCGGGCGGGCAGGGAGGAGGGGCGGTGGTATAAACAGAGGGCGAAGCACTACGGAGGAGGTGGAGTTTGAGCAAGGCGGGTGCTGCGCACTGGTGCCACCTTGCTGACGGGTGCCACTACGAGTGATGTGCCCTTAGCAACAATGGCTTAAGCCCTTGCTTTAATTGGTTAGTATATAGTTATTAGGAGCAACCGATGAGGGGGGGTAGAGAGAGAGAGAGAGAGAGAGAGAGAGAGAGAGAGAGAGAGAATAGGGAGGGGAAGGGAAGGAGAGAGAGAGAGAGAGAGAGAGGGGGGGGGGGGGGGGGGGGAAGAGAGTGGTTGTGGAGGAGAAGGGGGGGGAGGGGGTGGTGGTGGAGGGGGAGATGGAGGAGGGGGATTGGAGGAGATGGAAGGGGGGGTGGTGGAGTGTGGAGGGGATGGTGGAGATGGAGGAGGGGAGGTGGAGATGGAGGACGGGGGGGGGGGAAGAAAGGGTGGTGGTGGAGGGAGGGGGGGGGGGGGGGAAGGGGTGGTGGAGACTCGGAGGGGTGGAGGGAAGGGGGGGGGGAAGGGGTGGTGGTGATGGAAGGGGGTGGTGGAGATCGAGGGGAGGGTGGTGGAGATGGAGGAGGGGGGGGGGAGTGGAGGGGATGGTGGTGGAGAGGGGAATGGTGGAGGGGGAGGGGGAAAAAGAAAAAAGAAAAAACCTTGATGGACAAAAAACTTTGACAGAAATCCAAAGGGAGGAAGAGATTGTCACCTGAAAGTCTTTCTCGATGTAATGGGATTGTTGAGGACCAATGGACGGTGGGTGGATGGCTAGGTTATCGCTGCGAGATGGGCTCGAAGTAACTTACCATGTGAGGATGGGAGTAGGGTGGTGGTAAATGGAGAGGGAGGAGTGTCTTGCGTAGGGCTCGGAATGGGGAGGCAAGATGTGAGAAAAAGTATGAGAGGGATGGGTGCTTTTTTATAGGGAAGGAGGGGGAGCTGTGGATTTAGTCAAACACATGTACCTTTGAATTTGTCCACTTTTGACTAGGGAGGTGGTTTTAATTTTTCTTTTGGGTTATGGCATTTAGAACCTTTAATCATTGATTGCACATAACTTTTGGTGGTTGTGTCAGAATGTGCTTTTGTAAAATGGAGAAATGTTTGGAATTTCAAGCTCTACACTCTGATAACCATCCTATGGTCTGATTTATTCCTTAAGGTGCTATTTTTCTAGAAAACATGCATTTTCCTAAACTAGTAACGAAGAGTTTCAGCTAGGAATTATTATATTTTTTACTTGAGTTGGAAAAATTTTAGCTCTCCTAGCTCTTGAGTGATATGTTCATGAAAGTTCAAAGTAGTTTGTTTTTTACACATACTTGCATATGTTTATTCATTATTTGAGATGCTAGTCTCCTCGACAGTGGTGCCAAATGTTGGCTCTTTCCCACGGCTTTTGTAAGAAGAGCAAGGTATTCTCAGTATGCCTGGTTCTGAGGCTTTTTGTCACCTACAGATATATCAGGGTTGTCGTTTGTAGTATACGTGTAGCTTAGGACCTCAAGTCGTATTTTGGTGAGAGATGTAGGCTTAAGTATGGTAAGCAAACATAGTGCATGCATGTGTAAAAGGAACGTGTATCATTATGGCTGAGGTAATGAAGGCTTTCATCTTCATTGGGGGTTGCAGGGTTTAGGAGGAGTTTAAGGGTTAAAAGGAGGTTCCAGAGTTTAGAAAGAGGTTCTAGGGTTAGAAGGAGGTCCAAGGTTTAGGAGGTTCTAGGTTTAGAAGGAGGTTCCAAGGTTTAGAGAGAGGTTCTAGAGTTTAGAAGGAGGTTCCAAGGTTTAGAGAGAGGTTCCAGAGTTTAGAAGGAGGTTCCAGAGTTTAGAATAGGTTCCAAGGTTTAGGGTAGAGTACATGGTGGAGAGCTCATCTCCCTTGTAGATCATGGAGGTTAAGGATTGAGGAACTAAGGGTTTAGGGGGAGCATAGGAGTGGGAGAGGAAGAAGGTATAAGAGCATGGGGAAAAGAAGAGAGAGGAGGGAGGAGAAAGAGAGAGGAGGAGGAGGGAGAAGGAGGAGAAGGGAGGAGGAGGGAGAAGGAGGAGGAGGAGGAGGAGGGAGGAGGAGAGGGAGAGGATGGATTGCAAGGTTGGAGGAGAGGGGAGGAGGAGTTGCAAGGTTAGGACATGCTCTTGGACGTGGAGTGCAAGGAAGCATGGACACTTGAGACAATTGCTTGTTGGAAAACCAAAGTAGAACTCAACACAATGCCCCAAAGAGTGTGGGCTTCATTCCATTATGGGGTATTTATACAAGTTGAAAGCTTCTCTCTCTGCATGTAGGAATTGTAAGACATTCTCTCCCTACATGTGGAACTTGCATATAGAAGTTGCATGTAGGAGTTGCATGTAGAACTTGCATGTAGGAGTTGCATGTAGGAGTTGCATGTAAAACTTGCATGTAGAACTTGCATGTAGGAGTTAAATGTAGAACATGCATGTAGGAGTTGCAAGTACGAGTTGCATGTAGGAGTTGCATGTAGAACTTGCATGTAGGAGTTGCATGTAGAACTCGCATGTAGGACTCGCATGTAGGAGTTGCATGTAGAACTCACATGTAGGAGTTGCATGTAGAACTCGCATGTAGGAGTTACATGTAGAACTCGCATGTAGAACTTGCATGTAGAACATGCAAGTTGAATTTCTAAGAGGGATTATTTCTAGCTTTATGCATGTACAAGTGGAGCTTTGCCACTACTCTACACACACATTCTGTTCTACCTAAGTCCATGTTGGCACAGAGACAACATGCACTGTAGATAGTGTTGCTAATGTGGCAGATAAGACTGCCATGTATTAAGAAGGGATGAATTACCTTGTGACCACTATGTATTGGTGCCATGTGTCAATTGATTGACCACACTTGAGAGGACAGCGGACACCAAAATCTTAGAGATGTAGACGAAATCTAAGAGATTCCATCTTTGACTTTGAGATTTCATTTGTAGGGCTACATGAGCGGAGGCCGTTTGTGATATGTCGATGAAGTCATTGGAACTATTGAAGGCTTTAGTCCACTCACTCCACAAAGCTATGTTATCCCACTCACTCCATTTTTGTTATCCGCTCATTTCCATTGGTAGGCTTATACTAAGGTCAAGTGTAGCTAAAATGATCATCAGAGATCCCTAGAGTCGAGAGTTCTCTACTTTTGCACTACCAAACTAAGTGGTCATCATGGAGGGGCCTTTGTAGGTGTAGCACAACGATAATGTTGGGATGAAGGCATAGCCTGCCCAAAATAGATGCACCAGGGAATAGCATGAAGGCCTTCAAAAGCTCAAAAACTAGAGAAGTGCCTTCAACGAGATGTACTTTCACTTTTTAATGTAACTCTAGAGAGCAAGTCTACCATTCAATCTCCTAGGGCGGAGGGGTGGGGGACTAAGCCCGAGCAACCAAAAATGAAAGAAAGTATAGAGCTAAAGCAGGTGCAACCAAAAAAGGAAGAAAGGAAATAGCTAATGCAGAGAAAGAGGAGACTCGTTCCCTGTGTTCCTCAAATCCAAAAAATCACATTCAGGTCCTCAAAACCTTGGGCATACAGTGAAATAGGAGCAATTGTAAAACAAGTGAGTCATCCATAGTATCCAAGTGGTGGAGAAGGTTCATTTTGGGAGAAGGAAGTGGAATAGGCATGTAGTTTGAAGTCCATACATTTTGTCGCAACCCTCTTATAGCTGTGTCAAGTGTCCAAGCTCCTCAAACGAGTTGCTCTAAGAATCCGATGACCAATCATAGCTACTAGTGTGTCCATTCACTCCGATATTTCACCGAGATGGAAATGAGCACCCATTTAACTAGCTTAGAGCATTCTGTAATAGCGTGAGTTTTGTGCTGGGTGCAATAGAGTATAGGCACCAATCATTCACCAAATGGATTAGTATCGATCTCATGAATAGTAGACTCTAGGAGCTTGTAAAACTTAAGTAGCAACACGAGTTGCCTGATTGCAAATAGCAAGAGACAAGGTAGAATTATAGAAAGGTGGTTCCTGGCACTTACCTGTGTCTATGCCATTCTTTTAGAGGTCAGTTGGATTAGCATGGAGGGTCTCACAACTCTAAATCTCCCTTCCATCGTGTAGCAACATGCTTTCACAGTTTGTAGTCGAGTCCTCAATCCTGTATGCTCTCTAGGCGTCAAGTCGTGTGTTGAGTTTGGAACAATCTCCAATGTTGGAAGAGAGGGAAGATGTACTTCGCAATGGGTATTTAGTCCTTAGTCCTCTCTAATAATGGTCCAAGGGATATTTTGGATCCAAGTTGTGGTCCAATGGGTATTTTGGTATCCAAGTGGGGGTATCTTGGTACTTCTTCAGGCTAAGATAAGTGCTCAAGCCTCCTCGATCTTTGTGCAAGATTCAATAACAAGTGTCCTCATGGGATGTCCTCACTCCTTTTCATTATCCCACACACTCTCTTAATTCATGCTCCTTGCACTCCATATGTCCACTTCCTAATCCAATATCTCATATGATCTGCAAGTCCCCATTATGCCCACTACAAGCTTGTGTTTGTTGGACTCTAGTGCATCATAAATGTCCAAACAAACCAAGTGCCTCCTTAATTCATAACTCCATATCAACCCATGTAAATCTCTTAAGTCTAACTCATAGTAAATCTCATCCAATATAGCAAATAAAGAAAATCTTGGCCAATATAGCATAGTTATGTCTTTTTGAGGGAAAATCTACCCCTTCTCGGAGAAGTCAATATTAAGTCTTGGTTTCCCAATCAATATTAATTCTAGGGAATCCCAAGTTATCAAGCACTATATAAATAGTCATGGCTAAATCATAGGGCTAGAAATTCTATCGATCTCATTGCATCCTCTTGCATAATATCCCCCATCATTAGATGAACCTAGCGGTCCATATATAGTCTTGTGACTCTCGATAGTCCATTAGATGACCCTAGTGGCCTTTTCACACCCTAGGATCATAGGGATTCCCAAGGGGCAAGGTGGTACTTGCACTCCACATGTGCCATACATATAAAGGTTCATTCTCTCATGAGTTCCTTTCTAGAACGTATGGTGGTCCTTTAGATATGTGGCCACCAATTAGGTAAGCATAGGAGTATCAAGTCTAGAGACACGTTTTGGTGAAATAATGCATAAAAGTAAATCCATAACATGTGCATCCTCTCCTAAAAGGGTATAAAAGAATTTGTATCAAGACTTACAAGTTGTCAATTTATGGCCAAACAAGTCACATATATAAAATGCCTACATCCACATGGGTTTTTAAGTCCATAGATCTCACTTTCTTTATATAAACCATAGCATAGTATATGGTCCAAAAATCACAAGGGGCCCCAAGGGGAAGTGTGTGTTGTGTTGCCTACTATTTCAATTAATCAAACTACATCTCCACCATTCTTGTCACTTGTTGTTTGATAAAATAACCTGAAATAAAATAAAAAGCCCCTTGGCATCCAATTATTTCCCAAGACCATGATTGAGTTTGAATGCAAACTATATACCGAATTTGCAATGACTCATTATTATTAATTTATCCCAAAAGTAACTAATTTTGTGTCATGTGCAAGATGTAAAATGGACAAGATGAAGAGTTGTAAAGAATATTTATTATCTGAATATAAATTCAAGGGTGGAATGAAAAATATATTCTCAAAGTGTGTTTGCATGACCTTGATAATCTAAAACCTAGGAAGATTTGAAAAAGTATTTCGACTTAGGGGAAAGAAGAATGGATAAACGTTGTGTGGATATTTCCCTTGAATTCATAACCATGATGAAGAATGAAGATCCACAATGGAATATGCCATATGGATTTCATAATTTTTGTGTGAGCATTTGCACAAAACTAGGGAGAGTGAGAAGTGTTTATATGGAAAAGGGACAAACACATTAATTCCAAGAGATGCAAAAAACAAAGAAGAATTGATTGATTGGTTCTTCCAAGTGAAAAGCACTTATGAATTCAAAGAGGGAAGCTTGAAACGTCCCAAATCTCTGACTAAAGCTTTGTGTGAAATTCCAAATTGTGCAAAAAACCATGTGATATAAAACTCTAAAGGACTAATAAAGGAAGAATAGACTATATCCAAGAAACTATGCATCTGATGTAGGTGGTGTATGGCTTCCCTTAAAGATCCACACATTCTAAATCTATTGCCAAAGTAGAAAATTATTATATTTAAATATGGTCTCAAATTGTGAGAGGAAGCATGGGTCCCTCAAAACTTTGAATTGAAATAGAGTAGAAATGGACTAAAGGGTGCTTTCCAAATTGAAATATTATTAGATGCATAAATAATTAAGATCAGAATTCATTAATTTTAAACTTCCACAGAGTGTAGTTTGTAACATCTAGCTTGCCTTCAGTGAAGGCTGGTGGGCTAGTCCTCAACGCCAAGATTGTTGGTGCAACAACAGCTGCTCAACTCCAGCCGCTTCCTGTTGCCATCACTCCATATGCTATTGAAGCCCTCACCTCTCTTCTATTCTTTGATCCTTAGGGCCACCTGGGATATGATACCATGTTAAATTACAAGGCGTAGAAGAATAGAACTAAACAAAGAATAGAGAGTACATAGCAAACTGGAGAGGAACAAACTTTTCCTTCAATACTGATGTAGTACAGATGATGGCTCCATCCACCCGTGCGCTCCCATAGTGGAGCTTAGATGGTGATCTAGACAAATACTAGGTGAAGAGCTACTAGCTGGAGGATCTAATCTGATCTGATACAATGGACTGGGGAGGTCGCCTCTTTATAGCTATGAGGACAATAGTCGGATCAACATAGTCACAGTGGAGTCGGCTAATCTACCTAGTCGGTGGAGCCGACCAGTCAACCTAACCAGGGGGGCCGCTGGCCCCCCTAGGACCCCCTAGCTGGGGGCCAACCAGCCCCTAGGCCCCAGTAAGAATAAGGGGCTCCCACACAATCACCTTTCTACCATCAACAATCTCATTGATAGACCTCATCCGACATGCAAGTCAAGATCCATCTAGTGTCCCGGGCTCACACATGGCTTCTCCTCATATGGGGGCCTTACAACTTGAGCACCTTGGACCACTGGTGGTTACCAGGAGGGTGGGGCATTGAGCATATCTAACACACCATTTGTGTCTAACAATATCATAGTTCAAATGGGAACATTCCATGGCAACCGCCATTTTTAGGGATTAAAATAAAAGTATATGTTCTCCAATTTTTAAGAAACATATTATTTAGTACAATTATATAATTTCATGTTCATGAATTTTAATAATTGGTCCCAACTTGCATGATGCATATTTATGTATTTTTATTATTTAGAATTTCCACTACTTTTCCTTTTATTTTAGTTTAATAAACAAAGTACAATACAAGTGCGTTTCAGATCTTTTAGACTTGTTACAAGTAGATGCATATGTAGCAACATAGAAAGGCATTCCCACAAGAAAGCAAGAATAGAGCAAACGCTCCTCTAGAGTTGGTGCATGTTGACTTGTGCGGTAAGATGCCTACACAGGCCTTGGGGGGGTCTTCCTATTTTTTATTGATTGTCGACGACTATAGTAGGAAGATGTGGGTGTACTTTCTTTGCGAAAAGGCTCAAGCTTTTGGTAAATTTAAAGAATGGCTACAGCTTGTTGAAAATGAAACCGGGAGAAAAGTGAAGAAAATCAGATCAGATGGTGGTGGTGAGTTTGTTTCTACAGAGTTTGGAGATTTTTGCAAGAGCAAAGGGATCAAGTGACAAACGATGACACCACATATGCCTCAGCAAAATTCAGTTGTTGAATGCTGAATGCAGACCACGGTGGAGATGGGGAGGTGTATGTTGAAAGGTGTTGGAATGCCAAACCACTTTTGGGCTGAGGCTGTCAATATTGTGGTTTACATCCGTAATTGCAGCTATACAAAGGCACTCAAAGGTAAAACACCATATGAGGCTTACAGCGGTAAGAAGTCATCTATCTCCCACTTCAGAATGTTTGGGTGTGAATGCTATGCGCATGTACCAGATAAAGAGAGAAACAAGCTCCAACCAAAAAGCACCAAATGTATCTTCTTAGGCTATTGTGATGAGAAGAAAGCCTATAAGTTGTATGACCAAGAGGCAAAGGAGATCATAGCGAGCTGCGATGTGGTGTTCAGGGAGCAACCACATGCAGTGGAGGCAAAGAAGAGCTCTTCCACTTTATCATCAAGTGAAGAGGTAATTCACTATGGACCTATCCCAAGAGCTATAAAGGAGGAGGAAATATTAGATGATGAAGGTATAAGTCACCAACCTGTTGTTACACCACCAGAAAAGCCATTGCCGCAATCAGTAAGGTAGCTCTACGACCATGATAACTAGATGCCTATGTCTATTGAGTAGCATGCACATGGACCAAGGTGGTCTCAGAGAATCAAGGAGCAAAGGAGGGCTTCTGCTCACATAATCAATATGGCCTTGATGGCTGAGATTATTGCAGAAGTAAAGGAGCTTGCGAGTTTGGAGGAAGCACTTGCAGATCGAGATTAGAAAAATGCTATGCAAGTAGAATATGATAGCATCATGAAGAATGAAACTTGGGAGCTAGTAGATCGACCACCTAACAGAAAGGTTATTGGCACCAAGTGGGTTTGGAAGGTAAAGTACAAGGCTGATTAAACAAGATGTAGTATTTTGTTTTCTTACAAATTTTCCTTATATATCACATGCATCTAGCATATGGTTTGGAAATTAGGATATTTGAAAATCTAGAAAAAAACATAAATGTGAAAGTATGTAGCTTAAAGAAAAGTAAAGAGAGACAAATTGAGAAAAAGCTACTAATTGAGTGATATGAAGCTTACTAACTTTGTGGACTTAATATGATCAAGTTGGATGCCTTTAGGATGAGCTGATAAACACTACCTTTTCCTGATTAGAAAAGTGGCATTTTGGCAACATAATGCTAGTACATGCATCATATTGAATATATACACTTGCACTAATCAATGTAATGCTAGTACATGCATCATATTCAGTATAAACACTCCCATTAGATCAACATAAGTTTAAATTTTGGGCCATCTTCTTAGAAGTTTGTGCCATTTTATCCATGGTTCAATTCAAGTTATTTCATGCAAAGCTCTAGTACCTAGTGACAAGTTTGGGAGCATGCAAGGGAAACAAAAATGGAAAAGGAGGAGTAAATACATGAGATTTTGGGAATTGTAAAGTTGAAAAGTTAAAAATATGTTCTATTAGGTGCTAGTATAGGTGTAAAGCATGCATCTCCATGACATATAAATTAAAGTATTTTGTTCAATTATATAGCACAGCTTCTCATAACTAGCCTTTGATTCAACTTACACTGAAATGTACAGAAAAAATATAGGCTTTTCAAATTTCAAATTTGTTGAAGGGATATAAAAATTCACAGTAGGGATATATAAAATAGGTAAAAAGTGGTTACAAAGGTTTTTTTAAAATACCTTTGAATGCATGTTGTATACATGGCTTACATAAGGTGGAATCCCCGAGCTCACAATGAAGATTCTAGTGATGCTTTAATTGATTAAGAAATGGAGAATGACCCTCACAATGAAGATTCTAGTGATGCTTCAATTGATTAAGAAATGGAGAACAACATTGATCCAATATATTTTACAATGTGAAAACATTTGAATTTGATTTGAATTTTGCAAGGTTTAGGAAGGGTGAATATCGACGCTTTCTTTAATGCTATGTGTTTTTCTAGAGGCATTTTTGAATGAAATATTGATGCTACTTCTAACAGATAATGCTAATATAGAAAAATGACATTACCACTTCTTCGTTGTAATATCAATGGAAAGCTTTTAGAATAAAAAACTATATAATAAGCGTTCAAAAAAAGCATTAAAAAAGGAGCTAATGGTAGTAGTGAAAGTTATGGACAAATCATATTCTCTATTGAAAGTTATGGTAATAGTGAAAGTTATGGACAAAATTTATGGTAGTAGTGAAAGTTATGGACAAATCATAAACTTTATTGAATGGTTATGGTCAATCAATGCTATTGTAATAGAATGAAAAATACATGAAGCTCCAAATAGGAGCTAGGTTGTGCACCTTGAAAGCAAACACCATGGATCAATTTTCTTGTGGCCTAGGGCAACATCATTTACACTTTCCTTTGGTTGAAAACCATAGGGAGTATTAGCAATGGGGCTAACTCATAGCCTTGTTTGGGGATATTAGCTACAAAATCTCTCATATTACAATAATATACATTTTAATATTTAATACATAGGGCATTGAAGAGGGATGAATCTTTTCATATTATCATATTTTTATTAAAATTGGAGATTGTCTCTCCTCTCCTTTTCAAGCCTTTCCCCTTCAATAATAGTCTAAAATTTAATTGAATAAGGGAGTCCAAGCTCTTGGATTTTGCTCTTGTTTTTTGTATCACAAATAAAAGAAAACTTAGACAATGCTTGGATTTAATTAAATATAAGATATCTGATGATATAATTACAATTTTTTAAAGTAATGAAGAATGTCCTCAAAGACTCAAATGAGCTAGAGATTGAATAGTCAGCTACTATCTAATCCTTTAATTGTAGATTCAATCGGACCATCATTTGTTCTTGCATTGTTTGACAAAGTGCGGATCGTACTAGCCTAGTGCACACAAGATCAGGGGAAGAACTAAGGAGGTTCAAAGCACACTAAATAAGACATGAGAGGGAGATAGCAAATCTATATCTCTTGCATTTTGTATTCTCAACAATACATGATAGGCCTCTTATAGAGAGTTTCCTTTGAATGGTCAACATCTGTGGGATCCTCTGATCCACATCTCTCCTTGTGGATGTCCTCGATCCACATCTCTGACAAAATATGAAGAGGGGAGAGGAGAAGAGTGGAGATGAGGAGAGAGGGCACAGCTAGAGAGCACACCACAAATGACTAACTGTACACTAGAATTAGTTGAAAAAATAGAATATATACAAACCCTTTTAGGGTTAGGGTTAGGGGATCTAACCCTTTACTTTATAGCACTCTATAAGGTTAGTGCTATGCACATATGATCACGTGATGGTGCTATGCACACATAATCACATGATGTTGAGCGTGAACTCTCAACACCTTCCCTCAAGATCAACATCATGAAGTAGGCCTTCCCTCAAGATGATGATTCTGGGGAATCGAAGAAGGACTGAGCATTACATTCCATCACACCCCTTTAATGGGAATGTCCTTCCTCTGCATCAAACCAAGAGCTAGTTGGTGTTTCTCGAATAGCTCTTTACCGAGTGGTTTGGTAAAGATGTCTGCAACATTTTCTTTGCTATCACAATGCTGCAGTGTGATGTCACCAAGTAACACTCTTTCTCTGATGAAGTGCTCTCTGACATCAATGTGCTTTGCTTTGGAGTGATATACTGGCCAATGCTTGAGCCGATTGATTATCACAGTATATTGTTGTTGGCTTTGACTCATCAAAGTAATCTGTTTTTGACAATAGTCTTCTGAGCCATATAGCCTCACATGCACCTGTAGTGAGTGCTCTATATTCTGCTTCAAAGAAACAGTTGGCTGTTTGTTTGACAACCATGATATAGCACCTTGACCAAGGAAAAATGCATATCGCTGTGTCGATCTCCTGGTCTCATGATCTCCAGCATAGTCACTGTCACAGTATCCATGCAACTGTGGATGACTTCCTCTGTATTCTATCCCAAATTGTCTTGTACCTCTGATGTATCTCAAGACTCTTTTGGCTACATTCCAGTGAGACTGTTTTGGATTTGCCATAAACTGTGCTAGTGAGCTTACTGCATAACAAATATCTGGCCGTGTGATTGTCAGATATATAAGAGATCCAATGAGTTGCCTGTAGTATCTGTCATTGATTGTAGGCTTTTCTGAATCTTTAGTAAGTTTCAAACTCTGTTCCATGGGAGTGGCTGCAATCTTGCAATCTACCATATGAAACTTCTTCAGGAGACTGTCAACATATTTGAGCTGACTCATGAATGTGCTATCTGAATCTCTCCAGAACTCAATTCCAAGACAATAGTGCATAAGTCCAAGATCTTTCATGTCGAACTCTGCAGATAAGTCTTGTTTTAATTGTCTGATGAAGCTATCCTTGCTTCCTGTCACAATCAGATCATCTACGTACAAAAGTGCAATAGTAATATCTTCCCCTTGAACTTTGTAGTAGAGAGTATGATCTGCATTGGACTTCATGTATCCCAGATCAGCAAAATACTTGTCAATTCTGCTGTACCAACTTCTGGGTGCTTGCTTTAAGCCGTAGAGACTTTTCTTGAGATGGCAAACCTTGTTCTCTTTTCCTGGTTTAACATAACCGGCTGGTTGTTGCATGTAGACTTCCTCGTCTAGATAACCATTGAGAAATGCATTCTTGACATCGAGCTGATACGCATTCCATTTACTGAGTGTCGCTAGTAATATCAAGAACCGTATGGAATCCATCTTTGCTACTGGAGCATAAGTCTCATCATAATCTTGGCCATATTGTTGTGCAAATCCTTTTGCAACTAATCTGGCTTTGCATCTCTGAATACTGCCATCTGGATTGTACTTCACTTTGTATACCCATTTGTTGGCTATGGCCTTCTTTCCTGGTGGAAGGTCGCATAATTCCCAAGTGTTATTTTTATACAAAGTATCCATTTCTTCATTCATAGCAGTTTGCCATTCTGGCTTGTCTACTGCGTCTTCGAAGTACACTGGCTCTTCTGTAGCCATGATGGTAGTCATAAGAGCATAGTTGGTGGTTTCCACCTGAATTGCTTTGCCTTTCTAAGCATATGTCAATCTGGCTGGTGGTCTGCTTTCCTTAGTAGACCGTCTGAGCTGCTGTGGCGCTGATTGGGGTGTTGCTGGCAATTCTTGCTCTTCTTCATCAACCTGGTCTGTAGGTGACTGTGAAGTCGATGCTTCTATCTCCTGTGTAGGTGAGGTTTTCCATTCTGATTCCTCATCGAAGATTACATCGCTGGAGATAATGACTTTGCGGTTGATGGGATCATACAATTTGTATGCTTTGCTTTCTTCACTGTAGCCAACCATGATGCATTTGCGTGACTTCGCATCTAATTTCCTGTGATGATCATCATGTATGTGGGCATATGCTATGCAACCAAATATGCGGAGATGCCCAATGCATGGCTTGTGTCCAGTGAATGCTTCATAAGGAGTCATACCTTGTATCGGTTCAGTAGGAAGCCGATTAAGCAAGTAGTTAGCTGTAGCTATTGCTTCTGCCCAATACTGATTCGGAAGATGCTTTTCACTAAGCATTGCTCTAGCACTGTCTGCTAAAGTCCCATTCTTCCTTTCAGCTATTGCATTTTTTTGAGGAGTATCTGCACATGTGAATTGTCTTCGAATGCCGTGATTTTTGCAAAAATTGATGAAGGTTGAAGACATGTATTCACCTCCTCTGTCTGATCTCATGACCTTGATCTTTCTGCCTGTTTGGTTTTCTACCATGGCTTTGAATTCTTGAAATCTGGCAAACACTTCAGATTTCTCTTTCAGAAAGTAGACCCAACAATATCTGCTGTAGTCGTCGATGAAGGTCAAGTAATAAAGTGAACCATTGATGCTGCGGGTCTGGGCATAACCCCATACATCTATATGAATCAAATCAAGAATACCTCATGCACGAGAGGTACTTCTGACAAAGTTGGTTCGCTTTTGTTTGCCGAAGCAGCATGCTTCACAAACTTTTCCAAGAAACTGTAGCTTCGGAATCCCAATTGCCATATTTTGATTCCTGAGATCTAACAAGTACTTGAAGTTGACATGACCATATCTCTTGTGCCATTTTGCAGATAGTGGCATCTGTTGCATTTGGGCTGACATGGCATGCTTATCTGGTACTGTAGCTAGCATCCTATATAAGCATCCTTCCTTGACACCTTTTGCTACTAGCTGACCTCTTTTGGATTTGTCTCTGATAGTGCATTCATCACCGTCGAAGATGACTTTGTAGTTGTGTTCCGTCATTTGACCTACTGACAAAAGGTTCTTGCTGAGCTTCGGAACATAGAGCACATCTTTGACTAATCCTTTTGTACCAGTGAAATTGTTCATAGGGATAACACCTGTCCCTTGAACCGGATTCGGTGTATTGTCTGCTGTGTAGATGACATTCTTTTGACCTTCTAATGGCTTCATTTCTATGAACCATTCCTGATGATTTGTCATATGAGATGATGCACCGCTGTCGATGTACCAAGGATCCTGTTCCACTTGGTCGACTTGATAGCTGAAATCATCTTTGGGATTGAAATCAGTGTCTAGGTGCATTTTGTCTAGGTGCATTGTATCAGTCTGATGCAATTCCTCACTTGCAAGAAACATATTTCCATGTTCATTTGCAAAATGACTGTGACTAGAATGTCCACCACGATGATTTCCTCTTCCTCGGGAATTCCCTCGATTACTGCTGTGGATTGACCGCCTTGGTCATACTGCTTCTTGCGGCAATCTCTTTCATAGTGTCCAAACTTGTGACAGTAGTTGCATTGAATGTTTGACACATTGGTGGATGCATTCCCTCGTCCTTGGAATCTTCCTCGGTTGGAATGATTTCCTCTTTGCTGATTCTGATGTTGCTGAGGATGATGCTGATGCTGATTCTGACTTTGATTTTGTTGATGATGACCACTTCTCTGATATGATCTACCTCTGTTTCTGCCTTTGCCTCTGCTTCTGTCTGAAGCTATGAATGCCTGATCATTAGAATGACCTTTACGTGCTTGAATGGCCTGAGTCCTGAGTTCTTCACCAAGTAGAACTGACTGAAGTTCTTCTAGTGTTGGAATTTGCCGTTGGATGGCAATACTCTGGACTAGATTCTCATATCCTTCTCCTAGTCCATTCAGGATTACTTGAACCATTTCTGCGGGATTCATAGTCTCTCCTGCTGCTGCAAGTTGATTGTTGTAGTCTTTGATGCGGAGTACATAAGCATGACCGGTTTCACTGCTATTGCGGAAACTCTGGATGATCTGGTTTCTCAGGGTGAGAATCCTGGATGTGTTCTTGGACTCGTAGAGAGCTGCGAACATATCCCATGCTTCTTTTGATGTCTTGACTGTGTTGAGCTGTCCTAGCATGACATCTTGCACATTCTGCTTGATCAGGTGATAGGCATACTTGTCTTTCTTATCCCATTCTGCTTGAGCTCGGGCAATGGCAGGATCTGCTACTGGTGCGGAAACTGTTTGTGTAGACGTAGATCCCGATGTAGATCCCGTTGCTGGTGCTGTGACAACAGATGGAGTAGAGCTACTGGTGGCTGGATCGGCCAATGGTCTAGGTATGGATCCATCGACATACTCCCATTTGTCCTGAAGCACAAGAATGGTCTCCATTCGGTATTTCCATGTACCGTAATTGGAGTTGTCTAACTTAGCAGATGCCTCCAGATTGAGGTTGCTAGTCGACATGGTGCAAACAATGTACTCAGAAGTGTCCTGAAAAACTCTGTATGAATCAACTGCAAATACACTGAAGATGCCAAGTGAAATCTATGTACCGTCGGTGAAGATAGAACTGCAGTAAATAAGATCTGACCTGTGTTACAAGGCTTGTGGCAATGATGCCGAGAATAGCCAAGAGGCTTTACAAGGCTGAAAAATGATGTGCACGATGCCGTGAGATAGCCAAATAGGCTTTACAATGGTGGCATGTGTGTGTGAAATCAAGTGCTATCTGCCCACTGAATCAAATCTGCAATGCCTCTGAACTCTGAAGTCTGCTCACTGAACTGATGAACGTAAGGTTTCAGGTAATGTAATGATGTGAAACCGGATGTGAGCGTATGGACTGACTCCGAGTAGGTACTAGTCGGGAATTTCGGGCATGGCTTAGATTGGCAACTTGGGGAATTCAAAGCGTCCCCTCTATGGCGATCTAGTCTACTCTGATCTAGATCTAAACCAACCGTCAATCGATGAAAGAGCAGCAAATAATTCCTTTTCTTTTGTTCTTTTTAAGTGCTAGGTCAGATGCGTCGATGTAGAGGCAAATGTGCGTGAAGGAAGTGGTTTTGTCGGCGAGGCACAAATGTGAGTGTAACTTGCGCCGAAATGTGCGCATGATGTAACGAGCGCGTAGAGCACGAAAAATCGAGCGACTTTCCTTTTTGGAGCACCCTCAAATTCTTCCTGGATCAAGAGATACGACTTGATCTAGGTGGAGGGGCAAAAGGAGTGCAAATGGTGCTCAATGATGATATGTCACTGTGAGTCACATGCAGTGATGATGTGGCACTGTGCTTAGCAAGAGGTGTGCCAGTGAAGCTCTGTGCTGAGGTGGCAGGAGTGTGCACATGCAGTGTGTGCACAGTGTGCCTGGCAAGAGACTGGACTGCTGAGGTGGTAGTCGCGAGGCACCGGAATCTACCCAAGATTCTGACGGAATCTTGGAGATTCTGTCGTCTTCCCCGCTGATTCCGTTGACTAGGCGTCGTTGGAGTCAATGGCCGATTCCGTTGATTCCGTTGACGGTGTGGCTAGGCGTCGTTGGAGGAGCTACGAGTCTACAGGACATGCAGCCCGTGGCTGCTGGAGCATCGCCGATGCGCTGTGGACGGTCGTATGTGCAGTGGAGCTCGTTGGCCGTCTTCAAGAAGGCAATGGAGCCTTGAAGCTCACAAGCTATGGAGCCTTGCAGGGAAAGTGTGTGTGGGTGTTGAGGTCGTGGAGCTGGAGCGCGTCGCTGGCGATGGAGCTCATCGTGGAGCTGCTTTGATGAAGCTAGGAGCTCGATGAGAGCTGAGCCTTGATGGCGTAAAGTCGCTCAGAAGGTCGGAGCTCGTTGAGGCAGCTGAATACAAGGAGGTGCAAGAGCTATGAGCACTCAAGGTTGCATCGCCCTGCGTGACTGCCCACGACCTCTACATGCTGCTGCCTGCAGCGACGCTCACCATGTGCCCTTCCTGCGAACATTTGGCCACACTGGACAACAGAATTCTGGGATTCGCCAAGCCTCAGCTGACTCACCACTTCTCGCAGCTTTCGGCTACTTGCTAATCGCCATTGCCAAAGGTCGCCGTAGAGGCATTGAAGTCGACGTAGAGGTGTTGATGGCGTTGAAGTCGACGTAGAGACTGGCTGTTGAAAGAGCCACTGCTCGGTTGAGAGGCTTCGAGAGGCTTTAGATGGTTGTTGTAGGGCTTTAGACGGGTTGGCATCAGGTACCCAGGAGATCGATGGCGAGGATCTTCACTAGAGCTGCAGGTCGTATGGCAGCCTTTGCGTAGGTGTTGTTGGAGCCACGTCTGCTCAATGGAGATACCTTCGAGCTGCTTGAGGGTAGATCTCCCTCCAAAGCTCTCTTTCTCGAAGTAGGATAGAGAGATTCTCAGAAATCTTTTTGTCTCTCCCTCGAAATCAAAATAGTCTTTCACAGCTTTTGGAAGCTCTCCCTCTCACAAACAAGGAATACTCTCTTTCTCAAGAAATGAAATCTTTCAAAGAAATGGACACTCAATGAACGGAAGTGGACAGAATTTCTTCCACAATGAACAGAAATTTTCTCTCAACGGAAGTGAATGGAAGAATCTCACAATCACTCAAGAGAACTCTCAATCTCACAATCTCTCTCACACTCTCAAGAATCGCAATGCCTCAGCGGAAGGCAAAGGAGCTCTGATACCATGACAAAATATGAAGAGGGGAGAGGAGAAGAGTGGAGATGAGGAGAGAGGGCACAGCTAGAGAGCACACCACAAATGACTAACTGTACACTAGAATTAGTTGAAAAAATAGAATATATACAAACCCTTTTAGGGTTAGGGTTAGGGGATCTAACCCTTTACTTTATAGCACTCTATAAGGTTAGTGCTATGCACATATGATCACGTGATGGTGCTATGCACACATGATCACATGATGTTGAGCGTGAACTCTCAACAATCTCCGCATCTTGTAGTCCACATCCTAGGGTGACTACTTTGATTCTTTCCTTAGCACATACCTTAGCCTCTAATCTTGTGCTCATGGCACCACAACTCTCAGCACCTTCCCTTGGTGCCATGATCTTTTGGCTACTACAAGGTGGTCAGATGTGAGTTACATTCCATCACCCCTTAGTGCATGCATTGCTACTTAAGGTGGTCAAGTGTGGCTTTTACATGTCAATACCTCCCCTGGGTACTTTCATAGATACACTCAGGTGGCCAGGTTTAATTTACAAACATGTGGGTTGAAGGTGGCAAGGTTTTTGCTTCTCAATGCTTGATGTCAATGTTGTTGTCTTCTTTGCTTGATGTAGCTTGATGCATGATGCTTTGTTCTACCATGTGGTTGTCTTTTAACCCAAGGCTAAGAAACTTAACTATGGTCAAAGTCATTGAACCTAACCCCACTAACTTAACCATCCCTAACCATGGCTTAGTGTGGGTTGAGTTGCCATGTATTAACCTTACCTAACCTCACCTCTAAGGGTTTACTTGACTAACCCTAGTTGAATATGATCTACCACGTGTCAATTAATGGTGAACCTTGGGAAGAATAAGGTTTGTAGAGAGGTGATCCAATTGCATCAATGTTGTGGAGGAGTTTGATGAATGACGATGTAGTCGAAGGCAAATGCTATTGCAAAGGCATCGTTCGTAGATGTGATGGTAACTCAAGGTAGCAAGAGCATTACGAGAGGAGGCGCTGGTGCTCGTTGTGGCATTTGGAGTATGCTGATAGGCTTCGAGCGTCGTTTGTTTGAGGGCGATAGACCATGAGCCATGAGCTACTGAGCCATTGAAGGAGACTTTAGAGCATACGATGCTATTGTTACGCCTGTGCCTGGGAGATACCGGTAGCTGTGGTGCTATGTTGAAGAGCTGCTGGAGCCGGACATTGCTTCGCGCGGCTGGTGGCAGATGAAGCTGGCTTGCAAATATGCTTGTCATTGCTTCGCGCGGCTGGTGGCAGATGAAGCTGGCTTGCAAATATGCTGTGAGCCGTATAACAGGCTACTCAAAGGATCTGCTTTATGTTGCAAGAGACGGCTGTTGGGTTGGAGCTCGCAAGGACGTAGGGAGCATTGCCATTTAAAATCAATTGGAGCCATGTCTACATATTTCACTGTGACACGGATGGCAACAGAATCGAAGGTTAAGTCAACATGGGCTGGCGTAGCACTTAGCTTAAGGTTGATGAAGCTTTAGCCACCTTTGGATGGAGATCATTGAGGCAAGCTACATCATTATAGTGGATCCTGCACGTGAGGCTGCTTGATGGTCAGAGTCACGTCTGCAGCAGCTGGAGTGTGGCCTTGCTTTGCGTTGTAGACATGGAGATTGCTTCCCAGCTGCCTTGCTAAATTGCTTGGAGGCTCGTGGCTCTTTGCTTGATGCTTTTTCGGCTATGCTATGAATAGCAATACATAGAGGTATCAAACCTGTGGTTGATGAAGTCGTAGGAGCAGCTAGAGCTCGCTATGCTTGTTGTAAGGCTATGAAGCTTGTTGTTGTAGGTTGCTTTTGCAGGGTTACCGAAGCTATTGCTGTGGCGATGCCTCTTGTATGCTTGGCGCAAGTACGGCAAGAGTTGTTTGTTGAAGGATGGTTGTAGATAGAGCTTTGGGCTCTTTCTCCCTCTCTATTACTCACATGCAAGGACGGAAATATCTTAAAGTGGAATTTTCATTCAATGGACATAATTCTCTCAATCTAAAACTAAAACTAACCTAGGAGAACTCATGAGTTCCTAAGGCATGCATATAACTAATCTAGGATACTAGACCTAAGCTCTGATACCATGACAAAGTGTGGATCATACTAGCCTAGTGCACACAAGATCAGCGGAAGAACTAGGGAGGCTCAAAGCACACTAAATAAGACATGAGAGGGAGATAGCAAATCTATTTCTCTTGTAATGTGTATTCTCAACAATACATGATAGGCCTCTTATAGAGAGTGCCTTTTGAATAGTCAACATCTGTAAGATCCTCTGATCCACATCTCTCCTTGTGGATGTCCTCGATCCACATCTCCGCATCTTGTAGTCCACATCCTAGGGTGGCTACTTTGATTCTTTCCTTAGCACATACCTTAGTGTCTAATCATGTGCTCATGGCACCACAACTCTCAACATTGTCATGTATGTTTTATGACTTCATATAAAAGAGAAACATATAATTATCCATATACATCTTATAGAATGATAAAAATATACATATTAAAAAAACTATTTATAGAAAATAGTATAAGAACTTACTCTTCAAAAAGTTGTGACATTTCATGAGGCTAAATCTTGTGTTTAACTTGAGTTGATGGGAAAAGAATGAATTTCTCATCTTTAATTCCCTACATTTGATCTCTAGACTATACTATAATGGTTGTTGAATCTCTCAAACTATTTTGCTAAGTATTGATTATACCTACAACTGTTGAATGCCAAGAACCTCTCTCCACCACATCCTTTAAGCTTGGAGATAAACCCATCTCTCCCCACTAGGGTGTAAGATTTTAATTCTTCTTTGACCTGCCCATGTTGCCAAAAATATACCTTGATGAGAAGTCTATATTTATTTTTTTCTTGCCTTCTGACTTTGAAGACTTCTTGCTTTTAGACTCAAATGAGTCCTTTTGAAAAAATGTAAGAAACAAATTTGGGGAGCAGATTTGCATAGGTTCTTATAGCCTCCTCTATTTCTTCTTTCAACGTACTAACTTGATTTTTATCAAAGTCACAATCGATCTCAATAGTTGAGATCTACTTCACTGGAGTTTCCTCTCCTTGGAAATAGAAAATGTCACAAATGCAAATTTATCATCATTGTATGTAAATGACCTCATTGGGCCATGTAGTTGTAATTCCTTTCATCATTTGTTAAATTTAATTCACCTTAACAAAAAATCCAAGAATCACCTATTGTGAGGGTACTGGTGGGTATGGATAGCAGGTTCTTAGGGGATGCCCTCTAGAAACTACCTTGCTAGCCCCAATAGTTTCTTTGTGAAGGTACCATAGTGTTAATCTTGTGGAGGGTCATTGTTTACTTGGGTGTAGCCATTTTTGGTGAGGTTCAGGGACTTTTCTATATATAGGTATCATGCATGACCCATAACTTATTGTCTTCAAGTTGTAGTACACATTCCAATCTTGAACATGAGAGAAAAAAATTATGGAATAAAGATCTGGGATGAGAGCGTTAAAGCATTACAAGTGCTATGTTGCATGTGAAGCAGCATGCATCTTGAAGACTAAAGGATATAGCAATTTATTCAAAAACATCAAAATTTTGTTCTATACATACATGCAACCGAGTAGTCATTCTAAAGTACACTACATGAGCTTCTCCTCAGCCTAGATGCACACATTTGATCATTGCCATCAGAGCGAACAACATGAGCTGTGGCGTCACGATTGGTGGGAGCATTCGAGGCAGCAACATCATGCCATTCAAATTATTACTTGTCTTGAGTCTTCACAAGCTTTAGCCTGCACCCTAAAGTTCATAGAGTAACAACCCTACCAACACCTCGAGAGATGCACATCGATGAGGCAATGCTTTCTAACCTGAGAAATGGCCTATAGAAAGTGAAAGGGGTGCATAGCTTCAATCAACTAGCTGCAAAGAGGGCGACATTAGCTATTTGGTGTCCCTTGAGAAACAAAGGAGAAACGGCTTGGGCACACAATGTCAAAGATGTTGTCAATAAGAAGGACCAACATGGCTCCAGGGTGGTTGAACGTAGAGCAGAAGCAATGCACGATCATCCTAATCCAAGAAGTCTATGGGCTTCAATAGAATGCAAGAAAAGGAGAGACAACCTAAGTTTGGAAGTCATTGCTATAGTGACGACGTTTTGGCACAAAAGTACAAGAGTTTCTCCAAATAGAAAGGACATCTGTAAGAAGTGAATGGGATGCAAGGTGCTTGAGGATTACATCATACACATGCTAGATAAAATGCAAGTCATTGGTGCCTAAATGAGAGCCCAGTGGTTGTTTGTGATTGAGCTTTGGGATAGTTTACTTGTTTCATTTCTTAAACCAGGCTTGGACATTTTGTCAACTCTTGCTAGTTTGGAACCCACCAAAGGTGCCTCCCACCATTTTTTTTTTGGGGGCAAATAAGAGTTTGATGATATTATGATTTTAAGCTTTGTACAAATAAGTTCCAAATGAACAAAATTCTCCTCTCTAGAGAGGGATATCTAGTATGTAGACAAAAAATTTCCTGCTCAGAGGAGAAAAGACAAAATCTGCTCCCCATGGTGACATAACAATTTTCTGGTAACTCCTGAGTAGAAAGAAAAAGTGAACATAAGTCAGCTTGTAGGTTCATGCTTAATAG
This sequence comes from Dipteris shenzhenensis, assembly GCF_047967505.1. NCBI lineage: Eukaryota > Viridiplantae > Streptophyta > Polypodiopsida > Gleicheniales > Dipteridaceae > Dipteris > Dipteris shenzhenensis. The sequence goes on along the minus strand of NC_141607.1, from coordinate 3,783,699 downwards.
GAAATAGAGAAGGTAAGATTGGGCTTGTAGGTCCTACCTAGACTTGGTACATCTCATAGCATCTCTGATGTGTTCATCCAATTCAACCTGTAAGATCTTATCATTAAAGTTATGTATTTCTTGATCCAACAAATATTTGGCATGGACCACAGAAAATAGGAATCAATTATTAGTAAGTACACTTGTATTCTTTCCATAGCAATTCATGGATAACTACTCAGTACAAATGTACTCATAATTAAATTGATATGCATTCCTAGCAATCCATATGAACCACAGTGCATGTGCTCTGATGTTGACCCATGTGGCATAAGGTAGCTTGAGTGCATTGTTGGAATACTGAAAAGAAAGAGTAGAGTGGACACAAACTCAGAATACTTGCTTATAGAATGAAGAAGAAAGAGGTCCTTAAGTAGGCACCTCATACAAGGTCACTGACATCACTGATGACCTCAAAGCTCCACAATCATCTCCTCAATCTGCTCCTAGATTCACTCAATCATCCTATGTGGCTTTTCCACCACCTAACTGTGCTTGTGGGCACCTAACTGTGCCTCTAGCACTCACACATAGAAACATAAGGTGTGCCTGAGGCATACACCTTGAGATATCCCAACAAACCCCCCCTCAAGGAAATGCCTCAGGCTATGTCAAGGATACATCTAGTCTCATGCCATCTCATGGTGGTCAAGGATAAATCTATGGCTAGGTTCTCATGCTAGCAAGGGTTTCCTTGGGTGTAAGGTAAATAGAAAGGGATACAAATAGACCTTCCAATGGTTATCTCTCCTACATGTACATGCACACAATGTCTGTAGGAGGTACCATGGAACAAAACATACACATGGCCTACATCATAAGGTGACCAGAGGTGTTTACAAAACATACAACACACAATAATTTATTTTCATTCATTTTGGAGGACTATCCAGGCTGAGTACCTTGACATAAAAAGAGTGATCTGGAGCATACATAGAGATGATTTAAAATGCATAATCTTCATGGGATGCCTCATCTTGTGGAGGCAAAATATCCATGTCAAGGCAAGGTCTTACCACATGGGCAGTGTCTAGTGCCTTATAAGATGGTACTATGATAGAACAAGTGGATCTGAAAGTCATAACCTTCAAGAGAACAATTATCTTGTCATCTCCATAGTTGTGTAGAGAAGCATATCTGACCTTCATCTTTTTCTTGTACTTGGAGTCAAATAAAAGTGCCATGAGAGTGTAGATCTCTGTATTTGCTTCCTTTTTGGCAACCATTGTTTTGGCAATCTTCAACAAGGAAGTCGGGTTGGCATTTTCATCCTTTGTAGCATAACAAGACATTGCTTTATGTTTTGGCTTTTCACATATTTTGCATAAGCAAGCCATGAGAGGCTCTAACCCAAGTATTGGGTAGTGTCTTCTCTCTTACAGGGCTTAGAATAACAACTGAAATGCTTCAAAATATAAGCATTTAATGTAGCAAATAGTAGTGACTACAATGATGCTACTTTTTATATGCTTCATAGAAGTGGATGAAATAACCACTTTCCAATCACAACCAGGTCTAGCAAGTCAAAACAAAACTGAAGCAACACTTGTAGTGAAGTTATTAAAAACTTCAAAAGACCAGAAATGCTAGAGTAGCATTTTATGTAGCATCATTTTCAAAAGCATGTAAAAACTGTCAAAACTAGAGAGCTGAACTTGGAGGGCTCATAGCACACTCTTCAAAGCAAGGAAAAGAGGGCTTTCTAAAGCAAAAGAAAGCTCATATACCAGAGAAGGTCCAGCACAGAGGTTGGACGAAATGGTGCGCACTTTTGCCCGGGAGAGTTGCTACAGGCTGAAACTGAGTTTTGACGATTTCTCCCTCGTTACTGAACCAAATGACCTAAAAAATGGCTCAAAATCTTTGTCTTGAGGTCGCCCAGCTACTCCTAAGAGGGCTCAAGCAATGGCGGAGTAGGCAGGGAGTATTGAGCAACAGAAGAAATTCGTTGTTTGGAGAATGGCAGCCACCACAGACGTTTTTTCTTCAATTGCTTGCAGGTGGAAGTTCGCCCATACTAGAGGAGTTTCCAGCTCAGAGGGTTTGGGCAATGGCTGTTTGTAGATGGAGAACCAAGCTCTCAAAGATTTTGGGAAGAAAGAGGAAAATGGAGAAGAAGAAGATGAAGAAGAAGATGATGATGTGGCAGAAATGGGCTCAAGGGGGATCAAAGGGCTCTGATACCATGTTGGAATACTGAAAAGAAAGAGTAGAGTGGACACAAACTCAGAATACTTGCTTATAGAATGAAGAAGAAAGAGGTCCTTAAGTAGGCACCTCATACAAGGTCACTGACATCACTGATGACCTCAAAGCTCCACAATCATCTCCTCAATCTGCTCCTAGATTCACTCAATCATCCTATGTGGCTTTTCCACCACCTAACTGTGCTTGTGGGCACCTAACTGTGCCTCTAGCACTCACACATAGAAACATAAGGTGTGCCTGAGGCATACACCTTGAGATATCCCAACAAACCCCCCCTCAAGGAAATGCCTCAGGCTATGTCAAGGATACATCTAGTCTCATAGTTTCTCATGCCATCTCATGGTGGTCAAGGATAAATCTATGGCTAGGTTCTCATGCTAGCAAGGGTTTCCTTGCGTGTAAGGTAAATAGAAAGGGATACAAACAGACCTTCCAATGGTTATCTCTCCTACATGTACATGCACACAATGTCTGTAGGAGGTACCATGGAACAAAACATACATATGGCCTACATCATAAGGTGACCAGAGGTGTTTACAAAACATACAACACACAATAATTTATTTTCATTCATTTTGGAGGACTATCCAGGCTGAGTACCTTGACATAAAAAGAGTGATCTGGAGTATACATAGAGATGATTTAAAATGCATAATCTTCATGGGATGCCTCATCTTGTGGAGGCAAAATATCCATGTCAAGGCAAGGTCTTACCACATGGGCAGTGTCTAGTGCCTTATAAGATGGTACTATGATAGAACAAGTGGATCTGAAAGTCATAACCTTCAAGAGAACAATTATCTTGTCATCTCCATAGTTGTGTAGAGAAGCATATCTGACCTTCATCTTTTTCTTGTACTTGGAGTCAAATAAAAGTGCCATGAGAGTGTAGATCTCTGTATTTGCTTCCTTTTTGGCAACCATTGTTTTGGCAATCTTCAACAAGGAAGTCGGGTTGGCATTTTCATCCTTTGTAGCATAACAAGACATTGCTTTATGTTTTGGCTTTTCACATATTTTGCATAAGCAAGCCATGAGAGGCTCTAACCCAAGTATTGGGTAGTGTCTTCTCTCTTACAGGGCTTAGAATAACAACTGAAATGCTTCAAAATATAAGCATTTAATGTAGCAAATAGTAGTGACTACAATGATGCTACTTTTTATATGCTTCATAGAAGTGGATGAAATAACCACTTTCCAATCACAACCAGGTCTAGCAAGTCAAAACAAAACTGAAGCAACACTTGTAGTGAAGTTATTAAAAACTTCAAAAGACCAGAAATGCTAGAGTAGCATTTTATGTAGCATCATTTTCAAAAGCATGTAAAAACTGTCAAAACTAGAGAGCTGAACTTGGAGGGCACATAGCACACTCTTCAAAGCAAGGAAAAGAGGGCTTTCTAAAGCAAAAGAAAGCTCATATACCAGAGAAGGTCCAGCACAGAGGTTGGACGAAATGGTGCGCACTTTTGCCCGGGAGAGTTGCTACAGGCTGAAACTGAGTTTTGACGATTTCTCCCTCGTTACTGAACCAAATGACCTAAAAAATGGCTCAAAATCTTCGTCTTGAGGTCGCCCATCTACTCCTAAGAGGGCTCAAGGAATGGCGGAGTAGGCAGGGAGTATTGAGCAACAGAAGAAATTCGCTGTTTGGAGAATGGCAGCCACCACAGACGTTTTTTCTTCAATTGCTTACAGGTGGAAGTTCGCCCATACTAGAGGAGTTTCCAGCTCAGAGGGTTTGGGCAATGGCTGTTTGTCAATGGAGAACCAAGCTCTCAAAGATTTTGGGAAGAAAGAGGAAAATGGAGAAGAAGAAGATGAAGAAGAAGATGATGATGTGGCAGAAATGGGCTCAAGGGGGATCAAAGGGCTCTGATACCATGTTGGAATACTGAAAAGAAAGAGTAGAGTGGACACAAACTCAGAATACTTGCTTATAGAATGAAGAAGAAAGAGGTCCTTAAGTAGGCACCTCATACAAGGTCACTGACATCACTGATGACCTCAAAGCTCCACAATCATCTCCTCAATCTGCTCCTAGATTCACTCAATCATCCTATGTGGCTTTTCCACCACCTAACTGTGCTTGTGGGCACCTAACTGTGCCTCTAGCACTCACACATAGAAACATAAGGTGTGCCTGAGGCATACACCTTGAGATATCCCAACAAACCCCCCCTCAAGGAAATGCCTCAGGCTATGTCAAGGATACATCTAGTCTCATAGTTTCTCATGCCATCTCATGGTGGTCAAGGATAAATCTATGGCTAGGTTCTCATGCTAGCAAGGGTTTCCTTGGGTGTAAGGTAAATAGAAAGGGATACAAACAGACCTTCCAATGGTTATCTCTCCTACATGTACATGCACACAATGTCTGTAGGAGGTACCATGGAACAAAACATACACATGGCCTACATCATAAGGTGACCAGAGGTGTTTACAAAACATACAACACACAATAATTTATTTTCATTCATTTTGGAGGACTATCCAGGCTGAGTACCTTGACATAAAAAGAGTGATCTGGAGCATACATAGAGATGATTTAAAATGCATAATCTTCATGGGATGCCTCATCTTGTGGAGGCAAAATATCCATGTCAAGGCAAGGTCTTACCACATGGGCAGTGTCTAGTGCCTTATAAGATGGTACTATGATAGAACAAGTGGATCTGAAAGTCATAACCTTCAAGAGAACAATTATCTTGTCATCTCCATAGTTGTGTAGAGAAGCATATCTGACCTTCATCTTTTTCTTGTACTTGGAGTCAAATAAAAGTGCCATGAGAGTGTAGATCTCTGTATTTGCTTCCTTTTTGGCAACCATTGTTTTGGCAATCTTCAACAAGGAAGTCGGGTTGGCATTTTCATCCTTTGTAGCATAACAAGACATTGCTTTATGTTTTGGCTTTTCACATATTTTGCATAAGCAAGCCATGAGAGGCTCTAACCCAAGTATTGGGTAGTGTCTTCTCTCTTACAGGGCTTAGAATAACAACTGAAATGCTTCAAAATATAAGCATTTAATGTAGCAAATAGTAGTGACTACAATGATGCTACTTTTTATATGCTTCATAGAAGTGGATGAAATAACCACTTTCCAATCACAACCAGGTCTAGCAAGTCAAAACAAAACTGAAGCAACACTTGTAGTGAAGTTATTAAAAACTTCAAAAGACCAGAAATGCTAGAGTAGCATTTTATGTAGCATCATTTTCAAAAGCATGTAAAAACTGTCAAAACTAGAGAGCTGAACTTGGAGGGCTCATAGCGCACTCTTCAAAGCAAGGAAAAGAGGGCTTTCTAAAGCAAAAGAAAGCTCATATACCAGAGAAGGTCCAGCACAGAGGTTGGACGAAATGGTGCGCACTTTTGCCCGGGAGAGTTGCTACAGGCTGAAACTGAGTTTTGATGATTTCTCCCTCGTTACTGAACCAAATGACCTAAAAAATGGCTCAAAATCTTCGTCTTGAGGTCGCCCATCTACTCCTAAGAGGGCTCAAGCAATGGCGGAGTAGGCAGGGAGTATTGAGCAACAGAAGAAATTCGCTGTTTGGAGAATGGCAGCCACCACAGACGTTTTTTCTTCAATTGCTTGCAGGTGGAAGTTCGCCCATACTAGAGGAGTTTCCAGCTCAGAGGGTTTGGGCAATGGCTGTTTGTAGATGGAGAACCAAGCTCTCAAAGATTTTGGGAAGAAAGAGGAAAATGGAGAAGAAGAAGATGAAGAAGAAGATGATGATGTGGCAGAAATGGGCTCAAGGGGGATCAAAGGGCTCTGATACCATGTTGGAATACTGAAAAGAAAGAGTAGAGTGGACACAAACTCAGAATACTTGCTTATAGAATGAAGAAGAAAGAGGTCCTTAAGTAGGCACCTCATACAAGGTCACTGACATCACTGATGACCTCAAAGCTCCACAATCATCTCCTCAATCTGCTCCTAGATTCACTCAATCATCCTATGTGGCTTTTCCACCACCTAACTGTGCTTGTGGGCACCTAACTGTGCTTCTAGCACTCACACATAGAAACATAAGGTGTGCCTGAGGCATACACCTTGAGATATCCCAACATGCATCTCCCAGTAGAAGTGATTTCCAATTGATTGGTTCCCCTAGCATTAGCTGGATAACCTTCCAAACTCATTAGGAAAAAAAGGAGCTCATTTTGGGGCCTTTTACGGTTTGGAAAAGTAAGCTCTCAACCAATCAATAGAGGGCCAATGTAACATTGGAAATTCACGAAAATAAGAGAAAATAGAAAAAAGAAACAATACTTTATGTAGGTACAAGCGTGCTACATTAATGTGGAGATTGGTTTTTTATTCTCACAAGATCTTTGGACATGAAGATACAATCTAGTCTGACATTTTATCTGACAAGGGCCTTCCCACTTCCACCTTCCTTTGAACTTTGAAATGTTGTGCTGCCTTTCCTTCGAAAGGTCTACCATTCTACACCACTGCCTCATTGTGCAACAGCTTCTTCTTTTCCAAAATTGCTCCCTTGATCCTGTTTGGCATAGAGTAAGATGTTTTTTGTCAACTGTCTGTCTGCCCACTTTCTCTTTTTTGAAACTTCAATTTGTTATCTTGTTTACATTACTTTGTTGTTGTTACAGATTCACAAGGTTCCATGGTGAATAAAAACCATGGCCGTTCTTGTGGAAGATGCTTTGTGGATGATAATGCTATGAAGGCAGAATTATACCACACATCCTTACCCCGTCGACCTGCTTCTTCTATTTCTTAAGTAGAGAATTCAAGTACAGTCAAAACGGAAGGAACTTAGGAAAGGTTTAGTGTTTCGAAAGGAGGATGGGTGCTCATGCAACCTAGCAAAAGAAAAAGACCCCAGATAAAAAACATTTTCTTGGCATCATGGAAGGGAAGAGTACGAGATTTTAAAATCACCAGAGGGAAGATATCAGTGAAAGAAGTTTTGATTCAGCATGTGTACATGCATAAAGTACTTGTCTTGCGAGACTATCCAAATGATCTTCTGCAACACAGGCCTAATTGTATATTTTTCTATTGTTGCTTTTTTCTTTACGAGGTGTATGGATTTTTAAGATGAAGCTTTCTTTCTTTGCTTATTGACATTCTTGTGTTGTTTTATTTCAGATTTATACCCATCGTCATATGAGACATGGCAAAACATCCATTGTATTCTGGGATTCATAGATGTTTTGCATGGATCGATAGGAGAACAACAATACCAAGGTCGATGTGCAACAGAGCTAGCTCAATCGGGTATATTTTTTACTGATCATTTTTATCAGTTGCTAGACAATGCTAACACACATGGTGTGTTAAGGAAACAAGACCTTCTGGCATGGAATTTAGTGGATTGGCCTCACCCACATTTTAGTGTTACAGAGGCATATAGGGCCAAGATTTTCAAAAAAGTACAGAAAGCTCTGAGGTCCAATATTGCCACAAGGATAATAAAAATTTCTTTATGCATGCCTCTCACAGTTTTTGTGGACTTGTTTAATACCTTTCCAGTGAAGGTTTCAAAAACAATGTTCACAGTTAAAGCAACAAGTTCGGCATGCATGCCACAATTTTTGGATAAAGGTTGGGATAAGAAGACATGTAGTTCAGTGTTTTGTGAGGTTGTCCAACCTTCTATGCAACTGAAGTACATGGTTGCATCACAAAATTTTATTTTTTCTTTTTATTATAAGTGCAGTCGAATGCTAGGCACAAAACTAGTCCCAATGGATCAAGATGAAGATTCTTTTAGTGTAGAAAATAAACTTCTTTATATTGATGTTGTTGAGAATGGTGATGTGCTAGTCAATATCTCATTAAGAGAATGTTGCTCCCTAGCTCAATTGTGCAATGACATTCTATTTGAGAGAGAAGGTTCTATTTCAAAGGACTTTTTATTTATCTACAACAATAAAAAGGTACACCATCTGATTTATCCTAGTCTCATTAAGCACTGCTATTAGTTTACTTTACCCTATTGATTCATATTGCCTTTTTGCAGGTGCTCAAAAGAAGAGAGAGTTCAATGAAATGCAAAGACATTGAAAATTTAAAAATTGAGATAACACAGACTCCATAAACAAAGGTATTGTATTCAATAAAGTAAAATTTTGTATAGAAGTGTTTAATTGTACCTGTAGAACATATTCTTGACAACCATTTTCTATTTATCTATAGCTTGATCCAGAGGCTGCTCTACATGGTCCAAGCTCTCTGTTTCATCATTTTTTGAAGAATCTATTTTTTGCTGCTCCATCCTGTCCTGTACAGTTCTTGGTGCTACTCCATTGTCTCCTCTACTACCCCTGGAGCATCTGTTTGCTACTGCTCCATCTTCTCCTCAACAACATCAGTAGTAGGTCCTTGTTCTTGTGGCTTCTCCTCATTAGCACTAGGTCCTTGTTCCTGTGGAACCACATCAGCTTCATCTGTGTCATCAAGGTGTATGACACCTTCTCAGACTTTAGAGCTCTCACCCAACTCGACAGTAGCTGGTACAATATGTTTGGGGGAGGCATAGCTCAAAAACTTCCAAATTGTATCAGCTCTGAAATTATATACATAGTTTGAGCTGAAGCTATCTTCTCTCATCTACAATGGCATATGATGATTTAGAACACTTTGTACCACTATCAATTATCTTGAAGCTTAATGAAAATTATTTTTTCTCACAAGGTCTGGCTGTTCTATCTCAAAATATCTTGAAAGTAGATATTTGGCACTGATCAGCACTCTCCATCTGCAGCTACTTGAATCATCTTGTTGTGGTGTCTGTACAGTTGGAAAGATATGTTAGAAACTGTTAACATCTGAACAAAACAAAATTATTCAATAAGTTCAAAGGTATAGCATGAAATAAATATCAGTAGAGGGAACGACTTTTTACCTCTAGATTTATTGGCTCTATTGAATCCAAAAGAGAGACATTAGGAGGACAGTGATCCAATGCATCTAGAAGCCTTCTAATACAACTGGAATACATATAATTTAGTTAGTATGAAATCAAAATAATGAAGTTTGAAGTTAAAAAAGGCACACACACCACTTACAATTTCAGCTCTCTGTGTGTGTTTTTAAGAGAGTTGAATATAAAGCATTGCTTTTGCTAGATGTCAATAGAAACAAAACTCTAGTGGTCACTGCGTAAGGAAAAAAGCATTAAGAAATCAAAGGCTACAAGAGTTCTCAATCTTAAAGAAGAATCCCAAAAGAAGTAGTTACCCACATACCTGTTATGGTATGGAAGTAGCAAAACATCGATAACTTCAAAATTGCAGTGTCTGAACCAATTGGAAATATTGATGGGAGTTTCCTTTGCATCTCTTAACTTGGAAGAAATGGTAGGATCAATAATATGAACTGTATGCTATACAAAGTGGTGAAGCCAGCTTCTCATCATGTTGCATGGGACCAAAAAATAATTACGGTAGGGAATAAAGGAGGTACAAGGACGATTGTTTTGCAAACAAATGTAAAATAATAGACACTTACTAGAGCATTGCAAGAATGATAGTATCTGAGCAATACTCATTCTTATGAGCCAATGCTGCCAAGCATGGTTTTGTCAAGTCAAAATCATTCACTAAAGTTTCATCCTCAATATGGACAACTATATTAGGGCCCAGCTCCTGCAACCTTCTTTGTATCTGTAGCTCCCTCTTTCCAGTCTCCACATCTATAACAGATTTTGATTCTTTTATTTGCTGCTCATAAGCAGCCTTCCCTCTGGTGTTCTTTGAGTGGGTTACTTCAACAACCTTAACCTCATCTACCTTCGACTTCCTTGTAGGTGGAATTAATAATATGTCTCTCATCTTTATGTCCTGCCATTCCATAGGATGAACAAGATTGTCATACCTCCATCTCACTCTGGACAAAGTGTTGAAGTCTTTGGCCATCAGAGTCACCCTGTGAGCATAGGCTGCTACCAGCATTGCATCTTCAAAATGTTTTTCCAAGTAATCCTCTGCCATTTCTTGTAAGGAAACAATGGTAGTCCTTTTCCACTTGAACCCAAGGTGCCAACTATCACATATGTCTTTCACTAGTCTTTGAAAAGGTGCCTTGGGGATTGCAAAGCCTATAGCTTTCTGTTGCTTCCTGATCTCCCTTAGCACACCTGCACCATGTTTCAATCTCTTGGCCTTTTGCTAGAGCAGGCTCATTGGCTTACCCTTCCTGCCATGTGCACCTCTTCCCTTTGGAGGCACACTAAATTTCTTGGTACCTACCGTAGCTACTTTTGCTGCAAGCCCTGGCCCCAAGCCCTGGCCCTTTGTTAGCTTTCCTTGCAGTTGACTTGGTTCTTGCCATCACTCTGACAAACTACATACAAAGCAATGGAAAGAGATTACAGCCATGGAGAACATGGTATGACACAAAAAGACAATGACAGGGGTGGATGAAGCAACATTGACAATTTTGCAATAAAACACGACGTGGACAGTTTGAAATTCCTAACAGCTCGAAATCACGTTTTCCTACAAATACTTGAAGTGACATGCTGGTGCATTCCTACAGTGATTTCTCTATCTTTACAACTAAATACAATATGAATTGAGTCTATACAAGGAGAGTACAGCCATGGACAACTATGAAAGTCAAAAAACTAGAATGCCAGGGGTGGATGAAGCAATAGTTCAATATGTGCAACAAAACGCGATTTCGGCTGTTTGAAATTCCTAAAACGTTCTCCTCGCATTTTCCTACAAATTCATGAGGCAGAATGCTGGAATATGCCTTCAGTCATTTTAAGGTGTTTGCATGTCCATGCAGGATGGATTGAGTCTATGGAAGGCAAGAAGTGTGCATAGACTGAAGGAAGAACCCATAAGTACAGTTTTACCCTCACATGCAATTCTCACACTTGAAGATCTGCATTCCTACAGTGATTTCTCTATCTTTACAACTAAATAAAATATGGATTGAGTCTATGCAAGGAGAGTATAGCCATAACACAAAACCATAATGACAGGGGTGGATGAAGCAACAGTTCAATATTTGCAACAAAATGCGATTGTGGCTGTTTGAAATTCCTAAAGCCTTCTCCTCGCATTTTCCTGCAAATTCATGAGGCAGCATGTTGGAACATGCTTTCAGTCATTTCAATGTGTTTGCATGTCCATGTAGGATGGATTGTTTCTATGGAAGGCAAGAAGATTGTAGAGACTGAGGGAAGAACCCATAAATACTGACCTAAAAGCTATTTGTGGGTGTGCTGTGCTGCTGATGAGTACCCTGTGCTAGGGATGAACCTGTGCTCCTGGTCAAGATGCTGATGTTGTAGAGTAGGGAGGCAAGAGAGCTGAGACTGGAGGGCTGAGACAAGATAGATTAAACAGGAGGGAAAAGATTAGTGCAAAATACAAACAAGGCAGCTACTAAATCCCACACGTGTGGAATGGAGTCGTTTTTCACACATGTGGATGGGACCCAGATGTCTTGGAGTTTGAAACTTGGCACATGTGAAAGGGACACTTTTTGCCTTGGAACTTGTGTCATTCATGATTTCATAATCAGTTCCATAACCACTCTTCCCTCCCCTGCCTCCCAATCTTTCATCCCTGCCAGCACCCTCCCATCATCCTTTTCTTTCCCTCTCGAATCCCTTCCTACCCACCACACTCCATGCAAGGAGAGTCCAGCCATGGACAACTTAGAAAGACACATGGGGATGAACCTGTGTTGCTGGTCAGGGTGCGGATGGTGCAGAGTACGAAGGTAGGGAGGCAAGAGAGCTGAGACGGGAGGGCCGACACATGAGAGATTAGATAGGAGGGAAAAGATTAGTGTAGAATACAAACAAGGTAGCTGCTAAATCCCACACGTGTGGAATGGAGTCATTTTTTCACACGTGTGGGTGGGACCCAGATCTCTTGGAATTTGAAACTTGGCACATGTGAAATGGACACTTTTTGCCTTGGAACTTGTGCCATTCATGATTTCATAATCAGTTCCACAACCACTCTTCCCTCCTCTGCCTCCCAATCTTTCATCCCTGCCAGCACCCTCCCATCATCCTTTTCCTTCCCTCTCTGATCCCTTCCTAACCAGCACACTCCATCTAGACTGCAATGTGCCTGAAGACTACTACCATTGCCAAATCTCCAGGTTACCAAGGCTGCAGTTCAAGTTTGGGAAAGAGCAAGAGATTCACCAGTGCAACTCCAACAGCATGGAAAAGGAAAAGAAAGGTCAGAATTCTAGATTCTTTTCAATGTTTTTTGACATATATTTCTTCCATCCATAGAATTCTTGATGTCCAAATATCTTCACTCAGCTCCACCCTTCTTGTTACATATTCAATTTATACTGTCCAAGAATCATGTAGATCACCCTAGAATTTGATTGGAGATGGATATGAATAGAACCTAGAAGTTTGCAAAAAAATGCGAGGAGAGTGCTTTATCCATCTCTAGATAGTCCATATCGCATTTTGCTGCAAATTCCTGTTGTCAACATATTCCTCATGAAAAGCTTCACTCAGCTCCAGCCTTTCTCTTGCATATCAACTCATACTGTCTAGGAATCTGTGAGATGATCCTAGCATTTGATTTGACATGGATATCAATAGAACTGGAAAATTTGGAACAAAATGCGAGGAGAATGCTTGAAATTTTCCAAATGGTCCTACATTGCATTTTCCTGCAAATTCCTGTGTCTCTTTTGGGTCTCACTTTCCTCATTGTTTTGCTATCTTTGGCCTTGTGGAATTCTTCCTTGATGATGAGAAATGTTTTTGCTTTAGAACAGTTGACTCTCAAGCCCCTCCTTTCAAGAGGAAGCTGGACTTTTCTGCTGCTATAATTAGACCACAGCAATCACCAGGTGAGTCATGAGAGCTCATGAAGAGAATAACTATGCAGTGCCCATGCTTCCAGGTGTCTTGATTGGTGGAAAAGACTATGTTTTCCTCCATGATATAGAGTGTATGTTCAATTTGAGGGAGGACTATGCCATTTCCCTTGCTTCAAGGCTTGACAACAAGGTTGGCATAGAGGATGACCATTCACTATTGGCTTTGGAAACAACTTTTGATCCTGTAGAGGCCCTTACTATTTGTTTCAAAGAGGCTAAAAAGTTCCAAGAGCCAGGTGAAGCTGCCTTCCAGCTCACACAGGAAGCTATGAATATCTCAGCAATATACACGGAAAAGCTTAAAGAAGAGGTTGGACTGGAGGGGAGAGGAATAAATCTTTGGAAAGATGAACTGCTTGTTGCTGATGAAAATGAGAAGGTACGATCTTGTTACTTCAAATCAAATACTTTGTCTTTTTCTTAAATGTTTTGTAGGTTGTGTATTGTCTCACTCCAATCTTTTGATATGTGGCAGCTAAAAATTGAGGATGACACATTCCTCCAGAGAACAAGTGGAAGCAGGCCGGCTGGGTTTGGCAAACTGTCAAGCCTAGCTCATTATATTCATGATCTAGGCAATGCTAAGATCTTGATTTACCATAGGCAGTTGAGCAACAATGGAGAAGCCATTGTTTACTTCTTAAAATGTTTGTCCAGGGTTTTAAGTGGACATGATCTTTCATGGCAAAAGGAAAAGATCATTTTGATAGAGAGGTTGTCTGCCATAGATATATTTGGGGATTATGTGAATAAGCAGGCCTATAGGGCCTCTTACTTTTTGTCTTACACTTCTTATGCATTAGCATGTGGTGTTAAGGAGCCCAAATGTCTGGAGGGCTATGAAAAACACAAGTTCATAAGGTTTTGAGAGCCACCCATGATTGCATCAGGCGACACAATCCAAGAAGAAGAACACGTGGAGACAGCTGAAGAAAAGGATACCCCTCCTAGACAAGAAACAGAGGCAAGCATTGATAAACAGACAGTCGACATCAAGCCAATAAGGAAGAAAAAGACTCCAATCAAGATCAAAAAGAGAGTTCCGATCGGCAGGCCCTAGGAGAAATAGGATTTAGTCATCAATTATAGCACAAACATTATATTGAAGTTGAACTGATTTGTACAAAGTCTTTGATGTCTGGTATGAACAAATTGTGAACAAATTGTATTACGTTTAGATCACATGTTTCACAAAAGAAATACTATTGATGGAGTCTCAAATCATATAGGCATAACACCAAGAGTCACTTGTTCCACAAAAAAAAAATCTATTTATTGAGTTTGAAAACATGTGGACATAACACCAATAAGTTACAAACTGCTATTCATGTTTACTTGTCCATTTATGGTTTCTAAATATCTTCGATTCCCTCCATTGTCTATGTCTCTCTGCTGCCATTGAATTGTCTAGAGTTTGTCTTCGTCTTTGCTTTTGGGCTAGAAGAAAAGAAAGCTTGACTTTGGAGCTAGCAACTTTTCTTTTAGCATGCAGCCTCTGTAGTATGCCTCGGTAAAACCATTGGAAGACTTCCTTCAGACTATTTGCCTTTTGACTCCCTCCATAGTGTTGTGTGTGTCTGAAAAGTGCATTACGTGCCATGTAGTGAGACTTCTCCATGCCTTGGGTAGACCAAATTGTTGGGCATCCATACTTTTTGACAAAATAGGGAAGATGGTTGTAGATGATATGTTGTAAGACATAAGAATGCATAGTAAGTAATTAAAAAAAAGAGGATCACACTTAAGTAAAGAAGAAAACAGAAGCTTACCATGTAGTGAGTTATATTGCAGGCTGTCCATGCGTCTTTCATTGACTTCCCAAAATGTTTAATTGCCTCTTCAAAGTCCTTGTAATCACTCTTTGTCCATGTTACTTTGTCACAGAACATGAAGAGTTGATCAAGAGACCTCCACACCTCTACCTTCACATTTCGTGCTTCCCCATCTGCCTCATGATCTTTCACGGCATTATGGACTTGCTTCCATAATCCATAATTAATCTTTGAAACTATTCTACCTTGCCTTACTTGCTTACTGTGTTTGGGTCGAGACAAGAATCTTCTTGCCTTAACACCACCAATAGAGGGCTTGATTGGTACCTCCTTGCCATTGGTAGACTTTTTAAAATCCTTTGTGATTTGAACATCTCCTCCATGCAGACCTACATCGGATAACACTTTTTCCAATGCTTGAAGAGCATCCTTTCCATTTTGTTTGGGATGGAGTTTCCAAACAAATCCAATATACAAAAATACCAATTTCTCAATAATTTGACATAGACCATGCAATGTGCAGATGTGAACATTACATAGTGGAATGTCCAGAATGGCCTTGAAGTCAGGGTTAACTTTATCTCTATTAGGTGCTCTCTTCCACCATTTGGAATCCATTACTTGAGCTGATTCTTTGTAGTAAAGACAAGGAGACTTTGAGTTGCCTCCTTTACTAACGTTATACATGCACTTATCTGTTTTAAGATCCCCCGCCATGTGCCACTCTACTTGAAAATCACCTTTTCCTGCAACATGGAGATTCTTGCCTTACACTTGTCTTTTGATTATTCTTCGTATTTCTATGTGGTGAAACACCCAATCTAGTGTTTCATGGTCTTCTATCTTCACCTGCCAGATTATAGAAAACAAAAGTCTTACTATAACAGATTTGAAAACAATGACCAAAATCAAGTACGAAACAAAAAATGATCATACCTGGAATGAGCCTAACCACCATATGTGTTTCTCCGACTGCACACTAAAATACTTTGAACTCGCTTCAGTCAATGATGTATCAAGTACTCCATTCATCAATGTAATAGTAACCCTTTCCATTTTCTTTTCCTTTACAACCTCACACTCATCCAGTTTGATAACAAATTTCAAAATGCCTTTGCACTCCTCAAATGTTATTCCATAAAACTCGACCATTCTTCTTTGAAGTTGTTATAGATCTACAAATATATTGTTCCAAGGGTCATACACAGTGGTTCCTTTACCACATGAAATATTTCTTCAATATGGATATATTGCCGAATAAACTCATCTATACTTTCATTCAAATGACCTCTTATCCTCCACATGGTTGCTGGATATGGCAGTAAAACTCGTTTAATCCTTTGATCTTTCAAAGTTGAGGATATTGCATGGAAAATCGAACTATATCCCTTCCTGCTAACTGCACTAACATCAAGACCTCTTGGATTATAGTGCCATCAACTTGATTATTGGATACAAAGTCCTCTACAACATTGCGTTTGACTGTTTTGTATTTTTTTTCCTCAATCAAACCTTTTGCTACACCACAAGAAAGCAATCCTTTCATTTGTTTAACAGGAAGAAGGTTCGGATCCATATTTTCTTTTACAGGCTCCAATAATTTCCTATAGTAACAACACAATATGCCTATATCATTCAACACCTCCGTTCTTGTTTTGCGATAATGGACGAAATAGATATAGTCATTTGAGAGCCTTTTTGAGTATACAAAATGATAAATTTCAATCTAACCTTGCTTCTTGAATTCTTTGCTTGCATCCACCAGTCCCAGCCTTCAAATTTGCAATGTTTTTAATCTTCCTGCTACGTAGTTTGTCTCCAAGCATAGTTCTCTTCTTTCTTGCTCTTGTCAACTCTTTTTTACTCTTTGAATGCTCCTCAATTTCATTCTGCAACTGCTGCTCCAATTTTGCACGAATGGCTATCTCCTGCATCCTGGCCCCCTTTTCTTGTAGGTACATCATTTTATACATTTTTGCAAATGTAGACTGCGCTGAAATATAACCAAGAAGTCCATTTTGTCCATCACCGGCAAACCTCAGTAATGTGGTGGGATTGACAAATGGAGGTGTTGAGTTTTTTACTTGACATTTTGGATATATGCTTCCATCGCACCATAAGTCAATATGTTGAAGCCCTTCTCTTGTCATATTTTCCTGGTGTTGAGCATTCAGCACCGTATCCTTTCGTCTTTTTTGTGCTGGAGCATATTGTTCTTCTAAGTTGATGTGAAGATAGTGTAATCGCTTCTTCTAAGATAGTGAATGACTAGTATCGGCCATTTTTCGCACTTCTGAGGTTGCGAAGTTTGCTTGTCAATCTCATAGTCGTTTTGTAATATGAATCGTGGAAGTGTGGCGGTATCCATGTAAATATTTTGAAAACGTGCAATCACCAAGTTTAGTGATGGATTCTTTATGAAAGGCCTACACACGTTGGCAAAAGAGATGCAGAATCTTCAGGAAACAAAAAAAAAACTAAGGAGGTATTTAATGCAAAATCATAATAGTTAGAAAAAACATTATCTTATTCCTTTCTGAACTGACAATTCTGTAGTCCTTACTGATAATTTTGAGCCACGTTTCCGTATTTTACTATTTTTGAGGTCTTTTAGGAGAGAAATAAATCAAAAAATAGTGAATTTCTTACAGGGCCCCAAAATGAGCTCCCTTTTTCTCTAATGTTTATAGCCCTAGGACAAGAAATAAAGAGGTCAAAAATGTATTCTTTGATTCCAAAACAAGACTTATAGGTTCCATCTCCCTTGCCAATACTCAAGCTCTTGCAGTTGGTCTAGACAGTTTTATGGAGGATTAGCCACAGGAGAGTGGACATTTTTTCTGGTATCTTTCTGTCCCATATCAATGAGAACTTGACATCCTATTTCTGTTCAATATTAGAGAGTTTCCACTTGGAATTGAGGATGGAAACTACCTCTTCTATGCCCTCAAAAGGAGTGGGTATGGGTAAAAAAGATGAGCTGCCAACCAACTAAATTATCTGGTGAAGTGTAAGACACTACCCCCTCTCCAAGTAATGTCGCCCTCCCACAGTTGTATTCTACTCATGGCCACCAGCTCTTGATCTGCATTATCAAGCCTTAATTCCCTTCTGATGTCCAACCATGTCTTCCATTCAATGTTGGCCTTGTCCCACAAAACTCCCCAAGTAGTTAAACATTTCTTTGATAATTTCCAAGCTTTTAGGAACTCATCATCACTTAGCTATTGTTTAGTAAAGATAACAGATGCCTAAGTTGAGTCCAAAGCCATGAAACTCCCTTTACCAGAGAGGATTATGTGGCTCTTGATCTGTTCAAAAGCCCCCCATAAAGTTTTCTAGAGTTGGCTCCTCTTAGTCATATAGGGTGAAGGGTTGCCAATAGTAGAGAGGAGAGGAAAATCTTTCCACCTAGGGGTCTTGTAAGGTCTGACAAATTTAAATTTTATAAGCAAAAGGTTGGCCCAGTCATTGTTAGGAGAGGTAATAGCTTTTATAATCCAAGTGGTAGCAAGTTTGTTAGCAGCCAACTGGATATTAACTACTCCCAATTCTCCTTCCTTTCTAGGTTTGAAGCAGAAGGCCAATTTAACCTTTGAAATTCTCCTTTTTGTATCACTTCCACCCCATATGAAAGATCTGAATTTTTCTAAACTTATTTTTAGAGGGGCACCAACAAGAGAGATAAAAAATAGCAATTGGATAAATGCAATGGTTTAAGACAACTCTTCTCTTCGCAAGATTAGCCTATAACCCTATGAGTTTGTCTATTTTCTTCCTGAATCTGTTTAAGAACCACTCCCATCTTTCCTTCATTTTAACTTTAAATCCCATAGGAATACCCAACAACTTGAAAATTTGTCCATATGGTATTTTTTGCATCCCATCTGGTCTCGAAGCATTTGAGAGCACTTGAGAGCAGGAGCATAACCTATAGTCTTGTTGGGGCATATTGTGTTGAAGAAGGTCTGCAAATGGATCTTGATAGGGTTCAAGCAATCATGGCATTGCCAAGTTAGTAAGAAAACCTATCAAAATCTTGAGTATGAGATGAATTTAACAATTTGCTATGAGTAGAAATTATTCAAATTAACATGGTTTGTTCCACACTAAAAGAGCTTCAAATATGTTTTTACATCTTGAAATTTGGGTAACACATGAAAAAGTTACATTAATTTGAAAGGAGATTGGTTTTCATATTCTAGTGTATTTTTTGTTTTACCCCCCATCCAAAAGAACCCCCCCCCTCCCTTGGGCCTCACGTATTCTGAAAAATAAGTACAAATCTTAAAATCTTGCGTATTTTTCAAGGTATATACCTTATATTTTGTGGGAGGGGGTACATGAAATTTTCATATTTTTCCCTTGCGTATTTGAATATTTTAAAGGAAATCCATGCATATTATATATGGACACTGTCCCCCATACCTTGGATTTTGGATGAGGGTAGTAACATATTACATATTGAGTTAGCACCCCAGGTTCTCTCCTTGATGAAGCATTTGGTGAATTGAGCAGTCTTGTCTCTACAAATGCTATACTCATCAGTGGTGCTTGCTAATGAGAAGGAGTTAAGGAACCTAAACACCCCAACCTCCCTCTACCATCAACTCCAACCTCAGAAGGTGATGTATTTTTTGGCATTTTGGACTTCTTCTTGGAGTGGACAAGCTAAGATTGTGAAGCCATCACTTGGAAAACAAATACCGAGATTTAGAAAACTGGGAGGAAACTAAACTACTAGAGGAAAGAGAAATTAGTTAATAAGTGCTTGTAGAAAGATAAATTAGTGTTGGAAAGATAAATTGGTTAAGAAGTTCTTGTAGAAAAGTCATGTTGACATGCTCGATCAGGAAACACATTAGAGATCTTGGATTCTAGAATCCAAACTAAATAAAATAAGAATTAAAGAAGAACTAGTGAAGTTAGAAAGTAGCATGGAAGATGAAATCTAGAGTCTTGATTGAAGAAATATGAAAACGCATTCCTCTCTTTATTTACCAAAATACATCTTAAAAAGTAGAAATTGAAGAGAACTTTGCAAAATGTCTTCGAATTCACATAAAGTTTGTGTGAAATTGGGAGGTAATAACTACAATATTTTGACCAAAAGAGCACTTTACTCATTTTAAAGATATAGAAACTATTCTTCCACTTGATTGAAAAAACAAGGAAGATATAAAATAAAGTAAATTTTTGTTGAGAAAACCTAGAAAATATGAAGTTTTATAGAATTGGTAAACATGATAGTAACAACTTGTTTTGAAAATGAAGACTTAAGATGATCCTTAATGAGAATTTTCACCTCTTTGTAAAGAGCTTCGTTTAATAAAACTTGAGAATAGGAAAGTGTTAAAATTATGTTTGCTGAACAAGGTTTTTGTGTATTGAATGTAAAGTCATTGAATTCATACTGAAGGATGGAATTTGAACCACTAAGAATCATGAAAACATTAGAGGGGTGTAAGAAATAGAAGATGCACATACTTGGTGATTGCAATTTGGTGCATGCTCTTGCAAACCACTACATGATAGTGTGCAACAACACGTCTTCTCTCCCTTGCCTTTGCATGTAGGAACCTTGCTCTAGAAGGAACCCCTAGACCCTCTTAGCCCATGTCCCCTTAAGTGAAAATCTAATTGTGTAAGCACAATTTAGCTAAGCATATGGCGAATTCACAACTGAGACTAGGAGATCGACACAGGGATATGCATTTTTCCTTGGTCAAGTTGCTATATCATGGTTGTCAAAAAAACAGCCAATTATTTCTTTGTCTTCGACTGAAGCAAAGTATAGGGCACTCACTATAGGTGCATGTGAAGCTATATGGCTCAAAAGACTATTGTCAAAAACAAATTACTTTAATGAGTCAAAGCCAACAACAATATACTGTGATAACCAATCAGCTCAAGCATTAGCCAAGAATCCAGTATATCAATTCAGGAGAAAGCACATTGATGTCAGAGAGAACTTCATTAAAGAAAGAGTGTTACTTGGTGATATCACACTACAACATTGTGATTAGCAAAGAGAATGTTGATTAGCAAAGAGAATGTTGCAAACATCTTTACCAAACCACTCAATAAAGAGCTTTTCAAGAAACACTAACTGGCTCTTGGTTTGATGCACAAGAGGAAGGACATTCCCATTAAATGGGTGTGATGGAATGTAATGCTTAGTCCTTCTTCGATTCCCCAGAATCATCATCTTGAGGGAAGGCCTACTTCATGATGTTGACATCTAGCGAAGATTTTGAGAGTTCACCCTCAACATCATGTGATCATGTGTTCATAGCACCATCATGTGATCATATGTGCATATCACTAACCCAATAGAGTTCTATAAAGGAAAGGGTTAGATACCCTAACCCTAAACGAGCTAGCATATATTCTACATTTTTTAATAAATATAGTATATAGTTAGGCATTGTGGTGTGCTCTGTAGTTGTGCGCTCTCTTCTCATGTCCACTCTTCTCCTCTCCCCTCTTCATAATTTTTCATGGTAGTGTGGACAGAGAGTGTTGAACAAGGATTCTTACCCAATCACTTAAACTGAGGAGTTATTAAACTCATTCCAAAAGATGGGGACAAGATGATGTTAAAAAACTAGAGACCTCTAACTATGTAAAACTACTCTTACAAGATCTTTGTCAAAGCCCTTGCATTGAGAATGAGAAACAAGATGGATAATTGGATCTTGCAAGAATAGAAAGGATTCATCAAAGGCAGACACCTTTTAGAGGCAATCATAAACCTATAGGAAGGATGCAATCATGCTGAAGAAACTAAACAAGATGTGTGCTTTATAAAGATTGATTTTGATAAAGCATATGACAAACTTAACTGGGCTTTTCTTTTGCAATCCCTCAAAAATCTGGGGCTAGGGAAAAAGTTTAGATCCTTTGTTGCATTACTTCTTTCCAATGCATCAACAAAGGTCTATGTAAATGGAGAAATGAAAGTTTTTTCTTTATGAGATCAATAAGACAAGGGTGCCCTTTGGCCCCTTTATTATTTGCCATAGCAGCTGATGCTTTGGGGTGGTTAATAAAAGACCAAGTGTCCATGAGGGCAATCAGAGGAATTGAGCTTTCCTCAGGGAAACATTTAGCTAATCAACAATTTGCAAATGACACACCACTAACTATTAGAAACACAGATGTAGATATTCAAGGGGCAATGGAATGTATGGATATATTTTGTGTGGCATCAAGGTCAAACTTGGCGCCCCGGGGGAGAGTGCTCCTTGGACCAGTTTCTAGAGCAAAGTCAGGTCATGCCAACAAGGAGAGATTGTCTAAAAAGAAGCCTCTTCTTACAATAGAACAATGTCCATAGGAAATCCAATCAACACCATCAAGATTGAAAGGACATGGAGGTAAGCGCTCTTCAAATGAGATGGAGTCTCTCATAACACTATTGCGGATGAAGTGAGAACATTGCATGGATTCTCAAAAAAAGATTCTCTTCAAAACCCTAGGATTATTGGCCAATTTTTAAAAGTAATTTATTTTCTCATAGGTCCATCTCCAAAAATAATAGATTCTAAAATGGGGCACAAATTTATGTAATGCAACTTTTAAGATGCACTCACTAGATTCATCTACTTATGTTTTCATACTTGACTACACATGAATATGATCTTCAAAACACATGCTACATTATGAATATTTATTTGTAGGGTGCAAGAAATATTTTACATCCACAAAGTCACCCTAAGATTTCATCATCATTTATGGTATAGAATTTAATTCAAACCAAATGAAAGTGAACGATATTATTATTTATATTATAACCAAGAAACCAAATGAAGTCCATGTGAAATATGTACTAAATGGGAAATCCTTATGATAAATAGAACACTAAATCATTTAAATATCTTAAAATATGTCCATATGTCAAAATTCATATGAAAAACCAAATGTCTAACTAAACATCAACACAATCTATGCTTGTCTTATCAATAGTGGTAACAATCTCTCCTTCTCGTACAATAGTTGAACCTATTCCAGTGTCCTCAGTAGCTTCATGCCCTAGCTCAGCAAATTCACCAACCTGATCATAAAGAGGAGGTTGAGGCTCTCATGATGATGCTTGAACCCAAACACTATTAACTGTTGCAGCTCCCACCTCGCTAATCAGCATCAAGCAACTCATTCATGGCACTGAGGATTTGTTGGATAATGAATGATGCTTGCCCTTGGTCCTTCTCAACTGTAACACCATTCTGGCCCTTCTTTAAAGCACAAACTATAGTTGTACCGGAACTAGAGAAGAGGTCCAAGATGAAGTTATTCTCAAAAGAGAATAAGTCTATCTCATTGATCAGCCTTTGGGGCTTCTGATATGGCTTCACCATATGATGGGATGCATTTGAGAAATGCAACTTCTTATCACTGCTACTGCAAGATGCTTAAATACATTTGGAACATTCTTTTTTCTACAATGCATCCCAACCTTTCTCTTCAGAGGTAGAGAAATACCCAATTGTCATCATTTCAAAACAACTCACCATCCTTTCTCCTGGTACATGGGTGAGATTTGTTTTATACCTATAGAAACTAGCCATAAAAATAAATCTTTTGCAACACATATATAGTAAATATTGAAGTTTAGAAAACATTATAGAAAACTATCATAGGGATAAGGATGCATACCAGACATTGATTCAAGTGCATGTGTTTCTTGCACGAGGACCTTTGTGACTGCTGCAGATGATTGCTTCATAGAATGGAATATCAAAATCCTCCAAAGTTGGGCTATTGTTACCTATTTAAATTTTTGGAGCAATTGTGTCAATTGCTCATAGTTAAATGGGCTTTGGTCAAAGGTTGATCCCTTTAGTTTATAATCGAATGGAATGTTGGCTATGCAAAATATTTAGTTCAGATTTGGGATCTTGTCAACCATGTCCACAACATCTATATTGAAGAAGCCATACTGGAGAGGCTCAAGAGGACACCCCAGTAGAGTAATTTTTTTCATGTCGGAACTTGGCAAAAATAGTTGTTGGTGGTAGGCTCTACTCTCCTTTTCAAACTTTGCATACTCTATGGGAAATAAAATTGGCAGGACATGGAAACTTTGTTGTATTTGCTCTAGCCCTTGTTTTTTGAGCAAAAAATATGAATAATCCAAGAAACATTTACTAGTATTACTATGTAGTAGCAACCAGAAGCTAGAATAAGGTACATGAGGAAGGAAGGATTTATAACTATCAATAATGAAAGTATAAGACATTCAATTAAAGTCACAATATTCTTGAAGGAAACGAAGAATTGTTTCAATGAGTCATGACTACTTGAGATTGGGTAATTCTGCCTAACCTCCTCCCATTACGAACAATTTAAGTGAAA
Source organism: Dipteris shenzhenensis (assembly GCF_047967505.1). Taxonomy (NCBI): domain Eukaryota; kingdom Viridiplantae; phylum Streptophyta; class Polypodiopsida; order Gleicheniales; family Dipteridaceae; genus Dipteris; species Dipteris shenzhenensis. Next base: position 3,759,465 of record NC_141607.1, on the reverse strand, counting down.
CATCATTTGTTCTTGCATTTTCATTTAAGTCTCGTGCCTGTTTTTGCCAAGACACATGTGTTAACATCATTAATAAATCAATATCTTAGAGAAATACTTCAACAACAAAGTTTCATGAAAACTTTAGAAAATACTCACTCGTCAAACTCATTTGCCATTTCATCAAGCGAGAGCTCCTTGCCAATAATGTGGGATAGAATAGAAGTTATCACCTTAAAGTCACCTTCTCATCACCAATCCCTTGCATTGACTTCCAATGAGTGATTTTCATATCATCGGGAACCGACTTTAGAGATACATCAACCTTCTTCTCTTTCCCTTTGTAGGACACATTTGGGTCATCTTGTTGGACAGCCTTCTTTTGACCTTTCAATTCTTTAATGTCCCATAGGGTAAAGACTTGATCCACTAAATCCCAAATTGGACCATTTCTAAATCCCAACTGGAAGAAATTATCATATTTTTATAAGGCATCAGAAGCCTTACTTTCATCAAATACCAATCCAGTTTCAAAATAGAAAATTATCCTCAATTCAATGGAAGGTTTACCATGCTCTGCAATCCACTCCACATACTCAATGTGAAAGAATCTGATCTATTGAATGAACATCATAGTCAATCTATAGTCATTGTCAATGTTATGGTCCCATGCTAAGAGCTTTGCCTCCACTGAATTAAGACCTGGATGGGGAGTCAGGAAACTCAAGTACTAGCTCTCTCTTGGCTTGTGTAGAATGACTGCCACCAATGCAATAGTAGTCATATTGGTCCACTTAACGAGCATCAAAGTCATATTTTGTTGGACATTGTGCAGGATGAAGCATTACAAGAAATGGAAGAACATTAGCAAATGGATTGATCTTCATCCTAGTCTTTAGGTTATTGACATGCAAAGGATGAGGTGCACAGATTTCTAATACTCTCATTCTAGTGTCATCATCAATAACAGGTTGGTGAAGCTTATTGATATGTATGTAATAATTCCTGACATCCACAAAATTTTCTCTTTGAAAATTTTCCCTTATTCTATTTTGTTAGGAGTCTATAGCTCCAAATCCCAAAGCAGCACCAGGGACCTTTGTGATGGACACATCTTCACCATCTTGCACATGTTTTTTCTTGTCATCGTTATCAAATAAAGTCATAACTTATGATAGAACTCGATACATCATCAAGTTTTGTCATAATTTATAACGAATCTCGATAACATCAGCATTTTTTATCATAACATATGACAAAACTTGATAACATCATCAAGTTTTGTCATAATTTATGTTAAATCTCGATGTCATCATCGTTTTTTATCATAACATATGACAAAACTTGATAACATCATCGAGTTTGATGAAATATTTATTAATACAGCATGATAAGAGGTACCTGGCCATGCTCTTGGAAAGAAAACGACATATTGTTGCCTTTGCTCTTCTTATGCAATGACAACAAAACAAAATTTGTTTCTCTTTGTTTTTATGAGATAGGAAGCATGTGCATGGAAGAAGGTAGCTTCTATGAGGTAGGAGATTTGAGATAGATGAGGAGATGTAAATGGAGTTTGAGAGAAAGAAGGCAAGTTTTATGTGGCCGAGACAAGAAATCAAGCTTGGAAGATCATAGGTAACTCTCTAAGAGAGGAGATCAAGAAAAAACCTTGTGAAAAAGAGAGGCAATTCAAGGAAAAACTTGTGTAAAAGACAATTTTGAATGTAGTTTTGCAGGTCACTTCTTGCCTTAATAATACCGTAAAAACTAAAAAATCTCACAAATTATGACAAAATTCGATGATACCATCGATCCATGTCATATTTTAACCCTAAATTTGATGACAGCTTCAAGTTTTAGCAACTACTTTGATGAAAGGAGGATGAAAGTCGATGATCTCATTACAAAATTGATGCTAAAATCTTAGATCATTTAGCTATTGAATACATGTATCAGATGATTTTGAACCATTCACAAACTTTCTAAAGTCAAATTTTACTTTCAAGTGTAGCACACGAGGATGTGGTGTATATGCTTCAACTATAAGTGAAATCATTGTTGTCAAAGTGAAGGCATCGTGTCGTGCTAGCCTGTTTGAGAATGTGCTAAACATATGATCAATTGATCATGTGTGTGACCAACCGAGAGGAACCCAAGTTTGACCTTAGTGAAGATACCTTTTTGTGCCAACATATTCAAAGTTTGATTCTTGTTCTCTCTAGTCATGTTGTCCAATTGCAAATACAAGATAGAAGGAAGAGGCCCTTCCCATGTTGAAATTATATGATGAAGAATGGTGATTGTTAGATTGGCATCATTATGGACATTTGGATATGTAAAAAATATTTTTGATAAAAGCTGGTTGTTATATATGCTTGACATCCGACAAGATGCATTTGCACAAAAGAATCCTCCTTCAAATCCTTTGGTACCCTAGCAAAATGTGGGAGGCTGGTCTTTTTTTGGTCCATGCCATCCATAACAAATCGTATTAAGTATTTGTTTAAATTCTTTTGGCCCTTATTCCTATTCTTGGTAAGCTTTGCGTGTTCCAATGCTTGTTGTTATCTATGAACCTTCAAAGCTTCAATTACTTGATCTGAAAGCATAATTTTGGTATTGAGAAGAATAAAACATTTAATATAAATTAGATGGACAATACATGAAATATTGAGAATGAAGGAGTACCTCTTTCATTCTTCTATTTTGCATTTTGCCTCCTACTCTTCAACTTTGCACATATGCTACATATCCCCATTCTAACCTTCCTTGGATTGGTCACATTCCAATGCTTGTTGTTATCTATGAACCTTCAAAGCTTCAATTACTTGATCTGAAAGCATAATTTTGGTATTGAGAAGAATAAAACATTTAATATAAATTAGATGGACAATACATGAAATATTGAGAATGAAGTAGTACCTCTTTCATTCTTCTATTTTGCATTTTGCCTCCTACTCTTCAACTTTGCACATATGCTACATATCCCCATTCTAACCTTCCTTGGATTGGTCACATTATTGAAGTAATTCTTCCATAACCTTGTGAAATGGTAGTAGCTTTTGTGCTGCTCATTAGTATTTAACATCTCATCTTTGTATATTGAGAATACTTCGAATCTTGTGTAGTCAGTTAAGTGTAGTTTGCCTATGGTTGGCATTACCTCTGCATGTTCTTTAAAATAACTTTCCATCCATGAAACAAAAAAGCTTCCACAAGGTCCAATCAAATTTCTATAATAGCAATTGCTCCATAGACCATCCTTCAAAGACCTAAATTGAATCCATTGCAATCTGTCATTGCCAAGAGTGAGTGCATGCTTGAATGCTCCTCTACAAACCAATATATGGTCAAGGTAGCATTCAGACAAATCTTTTGTAGTTCGCATGATTGATCTACATAGATAAGCTTCTTGCTCCTCATGATTAAGACCGAGGTAGTCAGATCTAATGGACTTGATCTTCCCAACTCCTAGATGTCTCAAGCAACCATTATGGTGACAATATACCTTAGATATCTCGGAGAGTTGAGTTGCAAATAATAAGAATCTTTTTCTCCTCCCACCATAGCTAGAATTTCTTCTACTGATGTATAGAGTCACTTCCTGATGTACAGCCATGAGATCATCATTGCTATCTAAAGTTGCCCTTGTGCTCCATTGACATGTTTCACTAGGTGGTGGATTCCTAGACATGACCTCCACATTGCCAGATGAATGGAGGCTTGCCTCATGTGGGAAGTCAATATCCTTGAGTGGTTATGCCTCCAATGATTCAATATATGATTCCAATGATGTCTCTAAGAGTAAGCAACCCTTGTTCTTATTTTTCATAGAGCAGGGAGACTCATTATATGATTCCAATGATGACTCTTGCTGAAAACGATGATCATTGTTACTTGCCATATGCACAAGGGATTCCACATCTAGTGCCAAGCAATTGGATTGGACCTGGCTCACCACATTTTGTGGTGAAGGAGACCTAATATATGTGTCTAGTGAAGACCCATCCTTTTAAGTTGAGGTTGATGGAAAAGTAAAATGGTAGGATGGAAGAGAACTAGTGCTCCTAGTCATTTGTCCTTGAGAAATGAGGAGAATGAAAGAATGGAGGACAATATAGATAACTTAAATGTGTGGAAGAATCAAGGAGCATAGTTTTGGGACGTTTTAACCCTAAAATATCAATTTTAGAAGCCATGGAATCCAATATTAAAAAAACCAAAAAATCAAGAAATGCATTGTTTGGGATGTCCTAACTTCCTAACCCTAAACCCTGATTGTAGAAGCCTTGGAATCCAAAAGTTTTTTAAAAAAAAAGCAATTCAAATCCATAGAGAATATAATAGAGGCCCCACAAGCACATTCCCCATTTGTAATGTTCATCTGTGCTCTTACTCATAACAAGCTAGAGACAAAACTTTGGAGCAAATTTGAGGATTCAATCATAGTGTAGAGCTTGATACTTCAAGAGAAAGAGAATGGCCGGGTATGTATTTTCCATGGATGTTTTTATCGAAGGTATATTTATATATTAATATTAAATCTTGGTGAAATTTTATTGAGCTATTTCATTTAGTTTCACCATATTGATAGCATATAGAAAAATTTTGTATATTTTCTTTTGAATTTTCAACTAAAATATGTAAATCTTGGCGAAACTTCAAAATTTTTCATATAGTAAGTTTCAAATCCTGACGAATGTTTCAAACATTTATTTTTATTAGGGCATACAAACTTTCAAAACCAATATAAAAGTTTCGCTTCTTAATGAAACTAATATGAAAAAATCATCCAGGCTAATATTTTCTATCAAACATTAGAGATTCCATATGGAATCAAAATATTCATTTTTGAAAAGTAAATGTTTTAAAGGTATTGCTATTCACATATTTTGTTCATCAATTGAAAGAAATCTACATAATATTGAAGAATTTATGACAATAGTTGTTGATAACATCATCAACTTGAGTCATAACTTATGAAGAAACTCGATAACATCATCGAGTTGTGTCATGACTTATGACAAAACTCGATAACATCATCGAGTTGTGTCATGACTTATGACAAAACTCGATAACATCATTGAGTTGGTGAGGAAAACATAAGAACAAATAGCAATGAGCTATAATATGAATTAGAATGGAAAATTAGAGCTATATTTATGTTAGGATTTTTGTTTGGTTCTTGTAGGTCAAATGTGTTGGTTAAATGGAATTTCCTTGTAAAAGGAATTGTGTAGTAGGTAATGACCCCCTAACCTTGCACCCAATTTTTGAGTGCCTTATGCATCAAATTTGAACAACATGTTAGGGCTAAATCATGCAAGGCATAATTTGCATGTTGTAGAGCCGCTTGTGCTCTAAATTTTGAGCCAAAAAGCTCTCAAAATGGAGTCCTAGTTCAAAAGATATGGCAATTTTACTATTTCTATATTTGTTATGACAAAATTTGATGATGTTATTGAGTTATGTTATAACTTATGACAAATTTTGATGACATCATCGAGTTTGTCATAACTTATGACAAATTTTAATGATGTTATCGAGTTATATCACTCGTTATATCATAACTTATGACAATCTTCAATGCTGCTATCGAGTTCTGTCACAATCATGCCAAACAGATGAGAGATGGAAAAACATATATGGATGGCAAGCAGTACTCTTCATCTCCAACATGGCTACCAAAGAATGGAATATGAAGAGGGGAGAGGAGAAGAGTGGAAATGAGGAGAGAGGGCACACCTAGAGAGCACACCACAAATGACTAATTGTACACTAGATTTAGTTGAAAATATAGAATATATACAAACCCATGGGGTTAGGGCATCTAACCCTTTCCTTTATAGCACTCTATTGGGTTAGTGATATGCACATATGATCACATAATGGTGCTATGAACACATGATCACATGATGTTGAGCGTGAAATCCCAAAATCCTCCCTAGAGATCAACATCATGAAGTAGGCCTTCCCTCAAGATGATGATTCTGGCGAATTGAAGAAGGATTGAGCATTACATTCCATCTATATAGCACTCTATATGTGTTAGTGCTATGGACATGTAATCACATGATGTTGAGCGTGGTCTCTCAACACCTTCCCTGAAGATAAACATCATGAAGTAGGCCTTCCCTCAAGATGATGATTCTAAGGAATCGAAGAGGGTTTTTTAATTAAAAATTTTAAAGAGAGATAAAGAAAGGGGGTTAAGGAGAGGCATATTTTAAAGATCGAAATTAAAAGAAGGGGGTAAAGGAGAGAGATTTTACAAGGGGGGTTAAGGGGGACATATGGGGGGGTTTTCAAAGAAGGGGGATAAGGGGGAAAGGGGGGGGGGGGGACCTAAATAAAAAGGAGGCTAAAATTTTGGGGGGGAAATGAAGGAGAACCTATGATTCAGTGAATCCAAGGTTCAGAAACTCGGGTATGACGAGTAGCAAGGATGGACAACGGGACACAGTCATGAATCGCAGCCAACGTTAAGTTTCAGGTAATGTGATTATGTGAAATTGTATATGAGCATAGGGATTAACTCCGAGTAGGAACTAATCGGGAATTTTGGGGATGGCTTAGATTGGCAACTTGGAGAAATTCAAAGCGTCTCCTCTATGGCAATCTAGTCTACTCTGATCTAGATCTATACCAACCGTTGATTGATGAAAAGAACAGCAAATAATTTCTTTTTCTTTTGTTCTTTTTACTTGCTAAGTTAGATGCGTCGATGTAGAGGCTGATGTACATGAAGTAAGAGGATTTGTCAGTGAGGCTCAAAAGTGAGTGATACTTACATTGAAATGTGTGTGTGATGTGACAAGCACGTAGAACACAAAAAATTGAGTGATTTTTTTGAGCACCCTCAAATTCTTCTTGGATCAAGAGATACGACTTGATCTAGGTGGAGGGGCAAAAAGGAGTGCTAGTGATGAATTAGCACTCAGGGTCACATGCAAGGGTGTGCCTGCTAAAGTATGTGGCAGTGGAGCAGTGATGATGTGGCAACTGGGTGCACATGTAGCAATTAAGTGTACCTTGTAGGAGGTAATTGTGCCTACTATGGGATTGCCATGTGGCACTACTGATGTGGCACTGGCTAACTTAACCCACGGTCATGTTGACCCAACCATGGCCAGGTTGACTAACCCAGTGTTTGACTGGTCAATGCTGACATGGCAAATGATGTGGATGTTGAAGGAGTTTTTATCAAAAGTGGAACAGGCTCAAAGCCAAAAGAGAGACATTGATTACCATAGATGCCTTCAAGAAAAGAAGGATCTCATTCAGAAGGCCCACACATATGCAAGGGATGAGGACACAAGATGGTGGAATAAGTTCTTTGAAGATCAATCCCTAATTATTTCCAGGTTTGAGAATAATGATGTCACTCTAAATGTTGCTTTCTATTGGCATGCAACAACTACACAATTGCAAGGTATGTACAACCAAGAGAAATGTATTTGGGTGCACGGAGGTCTCATAAAAGACAAGAGTGACTTGTAGAAATGTGGAGTGGAAGTGTGCAAGATATAAAGGTGGACTCCATGGTTGCAACACTTGCCGATGATGATCCTCTTGGCCATTTATTTTGGATTGCAAAGGTGATTGGTTTGATCATATCTGAAACTAGAGATATTATTTCCCTTCAAGTGCATTGGTTTAGAACCAAGAGTCATGATGTGAACAATGGAAAGTACACCACCGAAAAATGAAGAGGAGCAAAAAATCAACCACATGTCAGTGTGCTTGTTCTTGATGAGGTTGACATTCTTGTTTATGACTTTTGATTGACCAATGCTCGACATCTTTGCAAGGAGACAATTGGCATCATTAAACAAAAGCTTCCCTCAAAGAAATGCATTGATAAAGCCCGACCCTCTGCTAGAGTTACTCGAGGACAACCAAAAGTAGCATTAGGATTGCATAGGGATGAGGATAATGTGATTGTGAATAGTGCTTAGGAGGATGGCTAGTGATGATGATGTTGATAGTGAGGAACTTAGGGGTGTGGATATAGATGAGGATGCAATACATGATGATTTGTAAGATCTTTTGTATGATGGGTACCTTCTTCTTTAATTTTCATATGATGTTTTAAAAAATGCAATAATGTTAACTTTTTTCCTTGTGTGTACATTGGTTTAATGGAGAATGTGCTCACTTTTAAGTTTTCATACAAATCTAGTCAAGTCAAGAATTCCATTTTTTCATTGTTTTTTTTTGGGGACTTATGATGGGAAGCGAAATAGTTTTGACTTCATCCGCAATAGTGTTTTGTTCCAAAGGCTTTAGAACCTACTGGCAACTATGATTCTTTTGAGCGAAAGACTAAAAAATCAAAGTATGGGCATGGTTGGGACTTTGACCATGGGAGTTCTTGGCCTTTGCAGGATAGTAGTTAAGCCTACTACTCCCTTTTTGCTCCAGACTAAAGAGAAAGGTTCATCAAGTGCGTGAGAGATGATACGTTTCGTAATGCCTTGAAGTCAAGAGCTAGACCAAGATTTGTTTTGCCGGATTATAATAAAATGTGTATGGATCAACTCTTGATAGAGTTAAACAAACTGTGGTGGATTGCTTAAAGAAAAAGATATTGGAATTTATTCCTACATATGGATGCACTCTTGCTTTTGATGGATGGACTAGCAAGCAGGCTAGACCCTTGATAAATGTAATGTGTGTTACTACCAAGGGAACAATGTTTTTGGAGAATATTGATACATCTCTAAAAGAAAAACCTTCAGCATATATTGTAAAAATATACAAAAGAGCAATTCATAAAGTTGGTGGTAGTGAAAATGTTATTGCTTAGTAACAGCAGATAATGTATCGAATTATAAGACCGTAGGTGAGATGATCATGGAAAAGTATCCCACTTTGACATGGGTGTCATGTGGTGCTCATACTCTCAACTTATTGTTGAAAGATATTGAAAAATTGCCATTTGTGCAACCAGTGCTACAAGATGCTAATACTGTAGCTAGTTTTATAAAGAGCCATCAATACTTGCATGCAGTATTCAGAGAGCACTCTGTGAAGCATAGTAAGGCAGTTTTGTCAAACTAGATTTGCCACTTCTTTTTTGGTTCTTACTAGATTGTTAGAAGTGTGTCAAGATTTAGTCGAGACTATTGCTGATAGTAGACAATGGGCAAATTGGCTTGAGAAAAAGATGCAGTACACAATATCGGGCAGTAAATGTGTACATCTTGTGCAATCATCAGCATTCTAGAAAAATATAGAAAGAAAAAAAGGTGTAGAGCCATTTGTGACAGTGTTGAGGATGGTTAACACCGATGCCTTTGTTATGGGTAAAGTGTATTGGAAGATGTCCGAAGCAATACTACAGGTTAAAGAATTCATGCGCTTTGCGGAGTACAAGCAAAGTGGTGCCTACTTCTCTGAGATTCCAGCAGAAGAGTGGAGCACATGGGAACAGTTCATCTTCATGATTAGTGGCAAAGACCCATGGAGAGGGCCAGTGTTCATGGCTAATAAGAGATGGAAGCAAATGCACACCCCTTTGCATGGAGTCGCATTTACAATACATCCACAATATCAAACGCATGCTCAATAGCAGAATCCAGAAGTCATAAGTAACTTTCGAGAGGTTTGTAAGAACTTGCTTCTAGGAGATTAAGGCAAATTGGCCTACGAAAAACGAGTGAGGTATATGAACCATGAGGGCTCTTTTAGAGATCCTTGAAATCTTGATGCTATTAAGACAACGATTGCACCTACTTGGTGGAAGGAATATAATGGTGACACATTGGAGTTGCAACGTGTTGCAACACATGTGGTCTATATTGCTGCATCATCAGGTGCATGTGAATGAAATTAGAGTGCATACGATTTTATTCATTCAAAGAGATGCAATCATTTAAAGCCATCAAGAGCTGTAGATTTGGTTTTTTGCTTTGGGAATCTATGATTGTTGAAAGGGTTCAATGTTTCAGCTAGGGCAACAAGTGAAGCCAATGTAATGAGAATTATTGGGTAATGATTGACTACAGAAATAGTTGCCGAGGGTGCATTTAGTAAAGAAGAAGACGAGCTTGTGCTACGTAGTGATGACAACCGTGAAGTCGAAGAGATTGACGATATCGTACCTGTATAAATGCAATATAGAATGTTGTATGTTACATGTGAGGGGATAGTGGATAGGAGAATATGTTAGGTGATGGAAGAGCCATATGCTCATATCCATCTCATCTAATTTTGTACTTGAAAGAAAAGGGATCAAGCTCTAAATATGTAGGTTGGTATGTTGCTCGTGAGGGGATGGATAGGACAATGAGTTAAGCGATAGAAGAGCACATATGCTCATATCCATCTTGTCTCATTTTGTACTTGAAATCAAAGGGATGAAGCTCTAAATGCATATGTTGGTATGTTGCATGTGAGGGGATGGATAAGAGAATATGGTAAGCGATGAAAAATCACATATGCTCATATCTATCTCGTCTCATTTTGTACTTGAAAGCTAATGAATTATGGGCTATGAGTTTTGTTGTTATGTTGTACTTATTTAGTTTGTGGATGATTTGGTATACATAATAGCTAGACCCAACCTTGTGACTTGCAAATACTTTCAAGGCAACATCAAAAAAAAGGAGAGAACAATCATATATGCACAATCGAAGTTTATATTTTCAAGTCGCAAGGGTTGATCTAGCTATCATGTGCACTAATCCACTTTAATATTTCAACATTAACTTTACAAAGTCCACATAATCCACTTAAACCACTTAATCCACTCAAACCACTTAATCCACTCAAACCACTTAAACTACTTAATCCATCTTAATCTACTTAATCCATCTTAATCCACATAATTTGCTTAATCCACATTATGCACTTAATCTGGATTAATATAACTTTACATTAGCTTTACAAAGTCTACATAATCCACTTAATCCACTTAAACCACTTAAACCACTTAAACCACTTAAGCTACTTAACCCACTTAATCTGCTTAATCCATTATGCACAAATCGAGATCATTATATTTCAAGATGAACTTTACAGAGTTATGTATGAAGTAAAATCGGTTTGTATTACAATTGGTGCACAAAATCCATAATGAAGCCAGATGTACTAAGTCCCACATTTGTCGTTCCTTGAGTGCTTGGTCCTGTAGCCTGAGAATCTAGATTGGTGAGGTCCTCAAAATCAAATGTGTCAATATCCTCAGTGGCCTCCAAGTTCCCAAAAGCATCTCTCTAGCATGCAAGCTTAACCTCCAGCATGTATACACATGCTCGCAAGTCCTCAATCTCTTTGGCTCGAGATGCAAGGCGAGCTAGTAACTCCTCAGCAGTAACACCCTATTGACGAAGAGGTATGGTAGGCGTTTCCAAGTCAACAAGGTTACTATGTGCCTGGGGAGTTAGCACGCGAGAACTTTGAGACATGGGTTCTCTGTTCTCTGCTCTGGCTCGCTTGCGCTCCATAGGACATCCCTTTCCTATTCCTGACAGGTGATGCTTGTCGTTCCAATCCACACGTTGATGCAAGATGTCGCGGGCATACCCCTGCTGAATGAAGAATATGGGTAAATTGCTGGTTGTTGGGGATGCTCCCTTCCACCTCTATGAATCGCTGGAGAAGGATGTGGGCAAGGGTTTTGTGCCACAGGTCTGACAACTTGGGCTGTGCATATTTGTTTCTAGCATTTTCGGATTGAAGAAACAAGGTGTTTTCTTACGAACTCCAATGGACAAAGCCTTCGTACTTTTCAAAAAGAGAGCGGTTCGCCTTGCATGGTGTCGTCATCCACTAGACCAACAACGTCTCTCTTTGGGCCTGCAAGATAGCTTGAGCATCAGCGTAATTTAGTTGGTCTACTAAATCGACCTCTTAAGACACAAATGATGCTTCTCGATTCTCATGAATTGGAGGATCCTCTAATATTGCTTGTGATTGGAGAGGATCTTGTGGCAGAACGCTCTCTCCCTCCCTGCTTATTTAACCCAAAAAATGACATGTAGATAGAATTGTTTTATATCATGTATACCAAATTAAAAAATTAAATTCAACATGACACTTATCGCATCAATTCTTATACAAACAATATCTCATTAAATCATACCAACATGACACGTGTCACCTTAAATATTACCAACTTGAATATCAAATATACAAATAATATTTAAATAATATGCATTGAAACATGGACTGGAGACTCAATGATTTGGGGTGAAGGACAGGCTTTCAAGCCTCATCTTTAATGCATGAGAACTATCCTATTACAGAATTTGTGCAAATATTGTGTTTGTTGACTTGCCTTGTTTGTTCCATGCTCTGCAATGATAAAGGTTTAGTAAAGCCCATGAAGAGCTATGTATAGGTTGCCATGGAGAACAATAAAAACCTATCACCTTGAGTACATGAGAACTACAAAGTAAATTCATACAACTAAAACTCTAGCCTACCTAGTGCCAAGAAAAACATTTTCTTACTAATCAGGATAACCAAAAAACCACTACAAAATTCCATGTGATTGAAAAATACATGTAATCAACTATTATAAATCCTGTCTTGATTATTGAAGCAGCCATACGTATAAATAGTTGCTTCCTGGCAATTTTTTGTGTGATACAGTGCATAATCTGCTTGCTCACTTGCCTTGTTTGCCCCTCCATTCTTCCCTCATTCTTCATCACCAGTACTGACTTGCCTTGCACCGGGCGGCAAGCGCGCAAGGAGAGGAGAATACTCAGTTCCTGCTCACAACTTCCTTGTTGCTGTCCTTTGTGCTCATCCTTGAGCTTTTGTCTACCCACTTTTGTGGAGGAATATATCTAAGTTTTTTGTCCTCTCTCTCTCTCTTCATCTATATGGGCTAGATCAGGAGTGTGAGATGTGAGTGATTCTATCCTCTATTTCCAACATAATCAACAGGCCATACTCCAAGAAATAACATCAAAAACATTAATGAGTAGATTTTTTCAGGGCCATAGAAATCATTCTATGCCCAATGTCAAAGGTACTTAACTAGGAAAGAAGTTGACCTATAATTGATTGTCACAGAATGTTAGAAACGACGTAAAAAAGGCAGCTTTGCATACACCATGCAAGTTGTCACGGGGACGTGGTGGTGATGGTGAAGTGTCTAAACTAACTGTCACTGAATTTGGCCTAGGGTACCAGGCTAGGGGCCTTAGTTAATGCCCAAAAGGTACCTATGATTTTATGTGCAGCAAGTGCATTTCCTGGTGCTATTAGAGTGGTTTCATTTTCTAAGGTCATTGGTTTCGTTCAGTGGGGCATCCTTTAAAAATTGACCCCCCTAGAGATCCTTCAAAATAGGGTCATTCGTTCCTTTGCACTAGGGTCATGGTGTGCCATCTGATCCCCTAGGGGCATTAAAAATGCCACGCCTCATTTTGCTTAGGTGTCTACTGGTGGCCTATCCACTTGCCTTGTGTCACCTTTGGAAGCCCCTGGAAGGCCCTGGATCCCTTCCTTGGCTTTCCTTTCTATTTTGAGGCTTCACCCCTACCAGGGCAGCCTCATTCTCTTCATGGTAGATTTATGCAGCTCTCCCTCTCCTTGTTGAAGTGGAATTTCGTGCTCTCTTTGTGACAGTTCTCCTCCCCTTGGTGCTCTCACTTGCTACGATGCTTTCGGGACCTAGACACCTTCATTCTTGGCCGCTTTTGAGGTTGTTTTTGACTTTCTTCATGATAGAAGTTCATCTTTTCTGCATCTGAAACCATATTCATGGTCGCCTCTCTTCCTGCTCTTGCCTGTGCACGGCGCCCTAAAAACGAAGTTGTTTGTGGGTTGTAAACTCCGTTCTGGTGGACACATTCTTGGCTGATCTGCTATAGCTTGCTGGACACACTCTTCTTTGATCTTTTATGGTGCTGGAAGACACTCCTAGGCAGCTCCCTCCTACTAGAGTCTGCTGTTCACTTCCCATCCTACTTCTAGAGCTGTTTCGGGCTGAAACAAGCACTTTCTGTTGGCTGAATTCTCATCTTCCTTCTACACTCTTCGCTACTACAGCCATTCCTACTGAGTTCCTGCTAGGTTGGATGCCCTATCGTTGGCGCGGGAGAGGATTGGGGCACTGGTTGTGATACTCTCTCCCTGGGGGTGCAGTGGTTGGCCTTGGGCTCGATAATGGCTTGGAAATGGGAAATGCATTGCTTGGCATGCTGTCAAACTGGTCTACTTGTGAATTTGCATGTATGTTGAAAGGAACCAAGGTAATAGCATTGGGAGTTGGTCACTAGCATAGCCACGAGTTGGCATTGTACTGGGTTGCACCTACGGGTGAGCTCTTGAAGGGAGTCCCTTTGTATCTTTGAGCTAACCAGTTTAAATAAATACCGCAAGGGGTGCCAAGTGTTGGGGCCAACAGGTGTCACTCTCTATGTTTCTGAGTAGGGGCATTCTAGCCTCCCTTGTCTTGAATGGTTACATGATGCTGTGTGGTGAAGTTCTATGCTTTGATTTTTGTTTGTGACCAAAGACAATCAATTAAGTTGGCTGTATTTTCATCCTTGTGAGATAATAGAGACAGATACACTGCCCTTAGTGATCTAAGGCCGGTTACAATGGTTCCATTGCCGGGATCCTCATCAAATCATCTAGAGGAGTCCTAGGCAGCTTGGATAGAGAAAGCCTGACCAGAGGAGATTGGTCCTCTTTGTGAGGCCAACTGGCTTATCCGGAGCTTAGTACCCCTGTCACTCCTATCATAGGAAAGCTACGGATTCACATTCAGGGATCTGTGGACTATGAGGATTTCTATGTGATGCCTTTACCTGAGTGTGATGTTTTGCTAGGGATGCCTTGGATGTATCGTGTGAATGCTTTTATAGATACACATGACAAGAAGCTTACCTTGACTTGTAGGGGTAAAACCCAAGTCATTGATGTAAATTTAAAGGAAGAATCAGTCACATTGTATCTGCTTCGGCAATTTCCTCTATAATGAAAAAAGCATCTTTTTGCGTATTTGATTTTTGTCAAATAAAAAGAACCTGATGAGAATAACTCTGATTTTTCCACTCTGGAAAAACAACAAACTGAGTTCCTATTTTAGTTTCAAGATTGCTTTTCAAATGAACACCCAGAAGAGTTACCTCCTGAGAGGCCAGAAGATCATACTATTAATATCATTCCTGACGGTTCTGCACCTAACCGACCACCATATAGGAGTGCAACGCAATAGGAGGAGATCATGTGTCAAGTCAATGAATTGCTACAAAAGGGGCTGATTCAGCCAAGCTCTTCTCCATACTGTTCTCCCGTCCTACTTGTGCAAAAGAAGGATGGATCTTAGAGAATGTGTATTGACTATAGGGCTTTGAATAAGATCTCTATCAAGAATCGATTTCCTATTCCACGCGTTGATGGTATCTTGGATCGATTAGAGGGATCAGCCATCTTCAATTGCATTGACTTGAAGAGTGGTTACCATCAGATACGAATCAAGCCCGAAGATGTACATAAGACTGCCTTCAGGACCACTTTTGGGCTTTATGAGTTTCTTGTTATGACATTTGGTTTGACCAATGCTCCTGCTACCTTCAATCGTTGGCGTTGTACTGGGTTGCACCTGCGGGTGAGCTCTTGAAGGGAGTCCCTTTGTATCTTTGAGCTAACCAGTTTAAATAAATACCACAAGGGGCGCCGAGTGTTGGGGCCAACGAGTGTCACTCTCTATGTTTCTGAGTAGGGGCATTCTAGCCTCCCTTGTCTTGAACGGTTACATGATGCTGCGCAGTGAAGTTCTATGCTTTGAGTTTTGTTTGTGAACAAAGGCAATCAATTAAGTTGGCTGTATTTTCATCGTTGTGAGATAATAGAGACAGATATATTGCCCTTAGTGATCTAAGGCCGGTTACACAAGTTTTCTAGATGAGAATACTAAAAGCACGCTCATGCGACAGTAATCTAGATCCACACAAGGCACTAGAAACAGTTTTACACATAATTTCAAAACAGAAGGTACAGTTATCTTCAGGTATGGTGCTGTATTGCAGCCACACATTAGACAACAAAGACAACATAGCATAGGTGGCCCGACTGTCATTTCAAAATCAAAGAGCAAGGTGTAGTAGTGCAACGAGAAAGAAATCTACTCTGCCAAGGAGAAGCAATGGAAATCGCACAAGAAATTGACTATAGAGAAACGAAAGATGACAAGAAAAAGTAGGACATCAAAAGGAAAAAGACACGGCATATTAGCTATTGTAATCCAAGGCAAAACATGCACTCACTGTACCCACATTGATATTCCTATTTGAAGAAAATGTCTGCATGCAAAACTACAAGATCAAAGCAGAAGTCAAAGAGGAGTAGTTTGCTTAATGCAAGAAGGCATAACACAGAAGGGACTATGTGCGTGGAGCCTCTTACCACCTGCTTCAGCCATCCTAAGATTTTTAGTTCAAGTAGATTCCGAACGAACGAACCATACATGCTTCTGACTGTGCTACTGTACCCATATCCACTAAAAAAAGTGTCAGTCCATGTACTCACCTATTTAATCCATGATTGTCCCTTATGAATGCAGAAATAAACATGTATTCTCAAGACGTATCAAACCATTAGAGAAGATACAAATAGGCAGCCCAATGACATTGTTCCTTTTAAAAATTGACAGCAGTTCAACAAAGCTCATCTTCCCATAATTATTAAAACATATGGAACAAGGAATTAAAACATTGTAGTTGCAACAAAGCTCATCTTCCCATAATTATTAAAACATATGGAACAAGGAATTAAAAAATTGTAGTTCCATAATCTCAGTCTTAACTAGCTCTGTTAAACTTGCAGCCTCATTCCTGACTCCATTATAATGCAGATTCATTCCCGGCCGACCACATACAGATATATTCTGGAGTCCCTTCCATTTGATGGATTATCTATGTGTGACCTACCATGAGGAATCTAAACCTACCCTTCGCAGTTTATGGCTGCACCCGCTTAACAGAAATCAGTAAGATTGAGATCCTTCACCTTTAAAATGTTTGTTATCGGTGTGCCACTGGTTGGGAGACTGATTGCTGGGACACCGGATACGCCACAGGAACTCCACTTAATGGAGCACCAGGAACTCCTGATCCAGGCAAAGGACCTCTGGCTATACATGGCCCACCAACTCCAGGAGGTGGAAGAGCTACAGGGGTACCAATAGTTGATCCTCCTGGACCCACCATGGGCTGGCCGATAGGCGCACCGTAAACAGTGCCACATGTCAGCCCAGAAGTTGCAGGGTGGGAAAGAGGTTGTCCAACTGTCCCCTGACCTGTGATTGGCCCCTGACATGGCTGAGTGGCATCTCCATTATTGTTAACACTAGTGATATCATGGATGCTTGATCTCCTCCTGTCCTTGTTCATTGAATTGAGACGAATAAAATACTTCTGTGCATGGCTTGCCACCTGGGTTGGTGTCCTCGAAACCACAAAATTTCTTGATATACTGCGCCAATCCCCTTTGCCGAATTTGTCCAGGCCCAACAGGAATAACCTTCACAGTTGCATTGAAACGGTCACAACATAATCTTAACATAGTTTTACCATCATTGGCAGAAATGCACAGAAAGCAGACAAAATGGGTTAAGTAAATGCAGTTTCATATATCTATATGCTAGCTGATCAATAAAAATTTAAAACAAGCGTATTTTGTAGAATCTGAAAATTGCATAGAAGGGAACCATTTTAGAAAAAACTCAACTTCCAGACCATACATAAAGACGGCAGAAGAATCCACTGTAAGCAATGAGTACAAGGCTTGTTAGCCCCTGCATGTGGTCTGCCTAGATGTAGGCATAAGGCTTCTGAGAGCATTGTTAGTGTCCGATTTTATAACCAACTTGTATCCCTGAATTAAAAAAATGCTAATTGTGAACAGTTCTACTTCCAACGCAGGATGAGTTAGACAATAATCAAAGTCCAGCACCAACCCCTATTTGGTTTCGTAACTAATCAATGATAACAACCGATTCTCTATTTTTTTCCCTAGATGTGTATATGCACACAATGTGTATGGTGTCATGAATGAGTATCCATTGATGAGATTTGTTAATAATCAATATTAGAAGGATTTTGTCTTCTTTATTTTGTTCCTTCCATTCTCTCTTACTTGCTATCGTTTCCTCATTTTTGGCTGATGAGTAAAAAATATGTATCACCTTTCTGAGCTACTATGTTTAATTTTTTGGTCCCTCTTCTTCTTTATTTTATAGTGAGTCATTCTAGGGTCAAGTTTGGAAATTTCTTTACGTGAGTTGCTTAGTGTAAAGGGATTGGATAAAATTTTAGCAGCAATCCACAGGCACTCGATTAACGGCAACTGTTGACAATCTTCCAAGTGTCTCCAGCAGCGCTTTTATGAAGCCAAGGCTCGGCAGCAACTCCTATACGAGGGTAGTGAAGTGAGCATGGCCCTTTTGACCTCAGATTATTTTACCTCAAGCAGGCAGGGTCTTAAATGCCATCTTATATGGCGTATGAAAAAAGCTCCAAGAGCATAGTGCTCAAGGGAAAGTACACTATGCTTAGCATGAGAAAAACCTAATAGAGTCAAGCCATAGTCAACAAGAAATCCTGATACAGATCCAGGGGAGGATGAAAGTGCCACCTCAAACCTAAAGTGTCTGACGAGAAGGGACAACCTCGCCACTCCCCAAGGAAAATAGCCCTCGTGTTATAAGTAGCCTTGGAAGACCCCTGCATACTCGACTAAATGACCATCATGAAGTGTGTACAATGTCTCTCCAAATACTAGCCATGGTATGAGATGGGTGGATTGTGTCAACTACAAGACCGTGCATGCATCCATGCCACCTGAATGAATTTGCTTGAGAGCTTGGAGTCAGCTCCCCTAGCACTAGCAGGAGATGCTATGAGTGCTTTTCCCACGTTAGGGAAGCTAGCAGTGCAATCTAGGAAAATGATGAGGCTATCTCGAAGGCATGGAGGTAGGGGCATGGCAGGACCCCAATGCCAAAGATCCTCCACAATGGTTGTCAATTTTCCAAAACCGGAGTTTTCCTCTTGCAGCACGACCATGACCTGCTCTTCCCGATTTTCTTTAGCATTGGATTAGGCGGGTCACTCCAAATGAAGTCAAAGCGAGGGATAGGGATCCGGGGGACGACAGGGTCTTGTCCTCAATGGGGTGACAAAAGATCATAGTGGTTTGCCGTTTGGGGCAGACCTGGACCATTGACCCTAACCTAGATACGGACAGAATCCACCTTTGGTTGTGGGGTCGCTGGGAAGGCAGACCCTTGTGTGAGGTATGGTGGGACCCAAGCGAGTGGTTTTGGCAATCCCTAATTGGGCACATAGAGCATAGAGCATAGAGCAAAGGTTTATTTCTTCTAGATGACTTCAGTTGAATGCGTCAGCTTGGATTTCCCCCACGAGCAGCACTAGCCCTGTCATGAAAAGAGAGATACTATTTTGAAATTAATAGAGATTAGAGCATTATTACATGATGCACGAATTTGATCATGCGGCATTTGTTTGCATTTATGATGGACACCTACTGATACTGATATGGCGGCGGGTCGTCTGAGTAGATAGGGCTTGTCGAGATGGAGCCACTATTCCATACAGATAAAGATGTGCACTGATGTGTCTAGGCTACTCCCTAGGGGTAATAGGAAAGGGGAGGGTGCACATTAGAGTTCATTGAATGGTAGGTGGATGGGTTATAGGCTAGGGGTAGGTCTAAATGAGAAGATGGACCTTGAGTGATCTCAAGGGACATTCATGAAGGGGTATGCAACCTCGAAGGTTTTATTCATCTTGCTCTTTGCAATACAAACACTCTCTTGCTCTCTCAAACTCCCTCTCATTCCCTCACTCTACAAGCAGCTAGGGCCCAGGACAACATCTCGGGTTGGACCCCCCCGAAGGTACTTTATTACTTGAGAGAAAACTGAGTACAAGAGTTCAACGTGAAGCTGCTCATACAAAAATCCAAAACGTGAATCCAATTACATGAGCTCTTAGGCTCTCTTTCTTGGCAACAAGCCACTTGTCAAATTCTACATTACTTTCCTAATTACATTCCACTAAGGGCAACTCTGGAGTCTTCGAAGCACTTGGTCACGTGAACCGCCTCCTAGATGCTTGTTGGGCTCCCGTATCGCTTAGGAAAATAACTCTTCCTAGTACCTGCAACAATTAATTAAAGCGCATCACCATGGCACCCATTAATTGTTAGCGCTTTGAATGCAAATAGCACACTGTGGACTAATTCTAGTCACGGTGGGCGTCCCCACTGAACACATGTGCACACATAACAAATATAAAAATATATATTTATTCTCTAGTTGATCGAAGTCAACGCTCTTGATCATAATTAAGGGGCTTTGACCAAGGGTCGAGGCACCTTAATTATAGTCAAGTCTCTCCAACCGAAGTTGGCACAACTTTCCAACGGAAGTTGGCACATCTTGGTTTCTGACCGTAGTCAGCTATGTGGTTCTTTCGTTAACCGTAGTTAACCCTCTTGGTAATAAACCAAGTCTCCCTGACCAAAGTCAAGGCTTACTTGACCAGAGTCAAGTATCTTTGACCGTAGTCAATTCTTTGACCATTGAAAGAACTCTTTGACCATAATTAACACATATGAAAACTCTTTAATTATGATCAAATAAATGGTCAACTGTACTTTGACTTAGGATATTTACATTGTGGTGACAGGGTATCTCAGAATTTTCTGTACGTGGGTGTCCTCTCCCCTCACAATATCCTTTGGTCCCATACAAGTGGAAGTAACCATTAAATGATAAGGGAATCAAATGCTTTTTCATGAAAAGTAATGAGAGTAAAGCTTTTAGGCTTTTGAACCACTTCCAGAGACATCATCATATCTCCAGATGTTCTCGTAGCAGGCAATGGAGCTAACTCACTCCCTCTCTACCCCACTACCTAACTGTAGATGCAGAAATGTGTACTGAACTGAAAGGCACACAAATTTGCGTGCTTGCGTCTGTGCATGTGTCAGAATGAATGCAGGATTGGGATGCAACTGCCCCCCTCCATAAAGAGTATTTGCTGTTTATTAAAGTCTGCCAATAGGTTGACATACACGTATTGTCAAAAGGCTAAAACTACACTATAGATGAAGGGATGTCCCTTCCTGTTGCATGGAGGTGGTGAGAGGCAGACTGCTTCTCTTCTCCCTTTCCCTAACTGAGATTAAGGCCCCTGCTGGTCCTCCTGGATCTGCAGCAGGGCTGAGGCTGACAGCTGGAGCTGTTGGGCTGATCCTGCTGCAAGAGCTGATGGCTGGAAGAAATGGTCCCTTCCTATAGGCCTGTTAGGGCAGATCAGGCCAACTACTCTGTGGCCTGTCCTGCTGCAACGGACGTCAGCCACCTGACATCACTGCTGCATCACCCATCTGTACCTGCTGCTGCTGTGACTGTGCAGCCTGTATGGCAGTGCCACCTAGGCAGCCATTCCATGGACTGTAGATGCCGATTGACATTCTCTTCAGGAGAGTAAGAGCATAGCAGTCCACTGTCATGCCCCCTGATAATTTTGCTCCTTTTTATATTGTAAAAATTGCATTTGAGCACGATGATCAGCTGCACGTTATTGATGGGAATGTTTGTGCTTCTTGCAGCCAGAAATTCAGTTTGGATATCCTCCTCTGGCTTAATAAGATGCATATTGAGACACAGATCTGAATATACACAGAGCAAACTAGGCAGCAAAAGAATGTCATTATCAGCTCCATTGAATGTGGACTGAGCAAGGTACAAAATTGTCCCAATAAGTTGCAGCTGAGCACCAACAGTGGACTATGGACTGTTCCTATAACTGCTGGCCTTTCACAAATTGTGTCCTTCGTAGGCTTCAGTGGGTGACTGAGTGGGTGGCCAAACGGCCCCCTATTTATAAGTTGAGGGAAGGCAATCTGCCACCCTTCTAACCCAGCCGACTGGTTCTAGTAAGCAGACCCAACTTTGTCTGTAAATAACCAGACCTAGTCTTGCCAGATGGCCAACCTTGGTTAGTGGAAAGACACACAGTTGTGGAGCAGATCTGCCTCGGACTTGACCCCAACCTGGGCACTCCATGTGACCCTGGGCAGCCCTATCTGTGAACTATCAAACGCTCTACTGGGCATCCAAGCGCATATCTGCGTTGGTTTCCATCGAATGAATCACCGAACCGGAAAGCAAAGCTTTGGGATGAGCATGTGTAATGAGGTGAACACATTTTCCTCAACTTGATCTTCATAAACGTGTTGATCTCCTTCTTGACTCTCTAGAAAGGACCCAATCAGAAACCGTGGCCTTGCCTCTCTTGACCTTCCTGCCCAGCTAGACAGATCGCTTCTTGCAACTTTGCAAGGGCCATTGGGTGCATGCATCTACACACAAGCATCTGTGTGAGCATGCAAATGTGCTGTCTGTGCCCCATAGGTTGTGTGGGCCTGCTCATATGCGAGTGCATGTGTCCGAGGACGGGTGCAAGTGCTCAAGAAGAGATCATCCAGCATATCTGTGTACTCGAAAAGAAACCATTCAGTATATTGTTATCCACTCTAGATTATAGCCTTGTCATTGTAAGGTAACATATACTTGCAACAAAAGCAATCCCTGACCTAAAAGAAATAATTCAGTATATTGTTATCCACTCCAGATTGTAGCCTTGTCATTGTAAGGTAACATATACTTCGCAAAAAGAATCCCTGACCTAGAAGAAACTGGAATCAGACAACCTTCCACTCGATTCAAGTAACGATGGCAAGCATGCTACTATGGGCTCCACCTTAGCCAACAAATGATATAAGCAGGCAAAATGCTAAACGTGAATGGAAGCAGCAGAACCATGAAGGCGAACAGGACCAACCTATGCTCCTCTTCAGTCCAAGGAATCCCTTTTCGCCGCTCTTGATCAGATGACTTGGAAGTCCCCACCTTCCCACTGCCGCTCCCTCCACTAGATCCATTGGACACACCAGACATTTGTCCGACGCTGAAAGCTACACCATTCTTTGCATAAGGACTCTCGCCTGAGCCTACAACTGGCTCCCCTGCACTTTCCGATGCCGCCATAGACAAAGGGAAATAAGAAGGGAGAAGCACATGACCAGATTCAATATTATTCACATCCTCAACCAGTAAATCATAGTGTCTCTTCACAGTCATTACATCTTTCCCAGGAACCATGGCGGCAACTTGTTCCCAACGGTCAGAAGTATCTTGGTCATGGATAGCCAGAGCCTTTTCAAAGAGTTTTTCTTCATGGCGTGTCCAGGATGAAAGAGTCTCAGCAAAAACTTGGACTTCAGATGGAGACCCCGAGCTTGTTGCAGAGCATGCAGCTGGTGGGCTTGGAGAAGATGTCATGTCCATACACACAGAGAATGGTCAGGAAGTAGAAACCAGCTGATAAAAGCCTCCACCTGACACTGCAGTCACATAGATCCGAAACAAGCTGTGAGTGACACTGAGCGACTTGAAAAGGTGATGTAGGAGCTTGCAACGTCTAATTGAAAATACAAGAATAGCATGGCTGCTAATAGCGAAATCCACCCTAAAATGTCGTATCTTTCCCCCTTATGTGTGTGTGTGTGTGTGTGTGTGTGTGTGTGTGTGTGTGTGTGAGAGAGAGAGAGAGAGAGAGAGCTTGTAGTCAAGCTCCACGCTCCTGCAGAGGTTGTGACCAAACTAAAAATACTACTTCAAGCTGAAAATTTGTCTATTGAATCTTCAGTGCTTTGAACCTGGAAATTCCACGGCATTCAAAATCAACTATTTGTCGGAAGCCCTACAAACATCAATTTGATGCCTAATGAGACTCTGTATCCCAAGGGAAATAGCCTAGTGCCAAAAGGCTACAACCACACGAAGATGGCCAATCGACGATAATACTGGAGCTAGCGACAGCAGACGACCGCTGCGAGAAGGCCAACTCATCAGCCGTCCTTGCTTCCCAGATCGTTGCTTGAAACCATGAAGGTCCAGAATCTCTAAAATATCATCAGGTAAGATGCCCAACATTCACAGACTTGGGCACGTCAAACCCTCCACTTACCACAACGAAAGAGGAACGTGCTGTCTAACACCAACTAACGAGTTCTACGCTACATAGGTACTAGATCAACTGAAAATCGAACAAGAGGTTCTTACCAAATTCAACTTAAAGATGCAGTTCGTCGCAGTTCCTCAATCCAATTGGCAGAGTTCACCTTTTCGCATCACTGGTCAGTCCAGACCTCAGCACGCGAACCCGTCACTTTTCCCGCAGCCATCTCTTCGCCCCTCACGCACATTCCAAGCGTATTGAACCTTGATGACTGCATTTGGATGGAGACGTCAATACCCACATGGAACAAACCCGAGTCTACAAAGCCTCGTTCCTTCAATAACCACATGGAGCAAACCCGAGACTTTCTCTCTTCCAATGCAAATATTGGAGCCAAACACCATTCCGCATGGAGCCTCGTAATATGTGGAAATATCTCTCAAGGCCGCAGCACCGCACGTCTGTTGCAGTTCTCGCAGAGACTGAGTGCGAATCAATCTAGCTCAAGTTTTTGCACCCACGAACCAATCAAATGGAGTGGTACGAAGTGGGCGGGAGAGAAGGGGAATAGATGAAGAATGATGCAGAATCTGCAGAGTACCTCAAGGGAGAGCAAAAGAAGGGTATCTACCATCCAGCACACAGAGCGAGCAACCTCATCATCATTTCATTATTAACACAGTACAATTATACCTTGCCATTTTTAGTAAGCTCTCCTCTCATCCAGTTGTTCCGAGCTTAATTGCTACCTTAGCTTGATCACTTCCTTCCAACAAGACAATCTCACCTTATCGTGAGGTCTATTCCAACAGCAATGAGTTTTATTTTTACGGCTTGAACAATGTTTGAACTTAGAGATAAGCAAGTTTTGAAGATCTAAACTTTTTAAAGCTACTAACTTTCAACAATGTTTTTAAGTTAGTTTTGAAGATAAAAATCCCTAGGATTGCAAAATAAGAGATATCATCCTTGCTATAATAAAGGATCCCATACAATTGTCCTTGCAAAGTTTTGTAAGGCTTGTGACATGAACGGATATGTCTTACCAAACAAACGTGTATCATTAATGAAGAACTAGATACCATTTGCAGTGAGCCCAACTGAGAAAGTATGTCTTTAATATGGACTTGCATATGTGTATTCCCCTTTTTGTCCTTTAGATGATACAAATGTTCATACAAATCTACAATTCTAAATGTATGTGTTCCCTTTTGATCCTTTCGTTGCGCTGATAGGCCCAGATTGCCTTGTGGGAGTATATTATATGTCTCACCAAGCATGAAAACTTTGCAAGTAATGATGCTCTAAATGAGAACATCAATGGCAATGGAAACCTTTAAAATGAAGGTTATTGTAAGGATCCAAGATTAATGTTCCAACAAACCACCAAGAAAATTCGACATAAACCATACTAAGTCATCCCCTTCCTATTTTGATGTTACATAATAAGAAAAGGTTCGTAATCATGAATATTGCAAAGAGAAGCAAGTTGATGATGCATCCAAAAACCAAGAACATTGCAAAGAAGTCAAATCTTCTTGCAAATTATTGTTAAAGAATATTAAATGGCTCTCTTCAATGCAAACTTAATGATGCCAGAGGATTTTTGAGTTTTAATATAATGAATACTAATACTCTTCCTCTTGTAAAGACAACCTAATTTTAACCATTGTAAAAATCAAATAGAATTATGAGGTGCAATGTATGCTTCTTTTACCTTCTCTCTCATATGTTGACTATATGAGAAAATATCTTCTTTTATTGTATCCAATATGATGTTGAGGAATCATACACAAAAATACCTTTTACTAGTGATAGATATTTTATGTTATCATTTTTGTCTTTCGACACATTCCATTGCACTATATCAAAATGAATGTAAGGAACTATGCACAAGCATTGCATTAGGGGGTTCAAAAATAGCGTTGTTTGGTCTTAAGGGAACATTTCCATGCTAGTATCAACCATTGTTGTCTAGCAAAATATTTTATACATGTAAAGAGAGATGCATTTGGTCCTCTATAATCATATAATGATCAGATTATTTCAACGAGCATTTAATAAGTAGCAAAAATAAATATGTCCTAGTATGACTTTTAAGATGCATCAAATTGTGCGTCATGTCTTGAGAAGTTCCTAGTGATGATAAATTTGAACCTACAATAGATCCAGATGGAAAGGAGATTCAAGTGATGATAAATTTATAGCCTTTAATGTGACACTTTTTTTGAAAGACGCATTGCCTCTTATTAAAAAGTTGAGTGTTTAATGTAACAAAGAGAGATGCCCTATGGTCCTCTATATTCATATAGTATTCAAATCATTTCAAAGGGCATTGAACAAGCACTAAGATAAATATGACGTCTTATGACTTTTAAGATGCATCAACTTGTGTGTCGTGTTTTTTAATGTGACACCTTATGAAAGGCCCATTGCCTTTTATTAGAGAGATATGTTTCATGTAACACTCGTTGTGTAAAGACTCCTTCCGTTAAATTATCATTTACTTTGAAACAACTTGAACTATGGTCTTCATTACTTGAGCTTCTCATTTGAGTGCTATGTGATAGATATTAATGCTTATGAATTTAAGATTTCAAATTTGTATTTGTACATTTGATAGATGTTAATTCTTATGAACTTAAGATTTCAAATTTGTATTTGTAAATGTGTTCTTAAAACTTTTAAAATGTTCTCCTATTAGCATGTCTCTAGTAGAACTACAAATATAACTTTCCCCTGCCTAGACTTTTCCATAGTTAAAGGATTTATGTTCCATTACTTGATGTAGACAGTCTAAAATCCTTATGATTAAATTCAAATTATGGCAAATTTGTTAAAAACAAAACATCAATAACAAAATTGCATAAATAAGGTATCTAAAAAATACTAAACTTCAATGCTCTACTAGACTTATGTAAATCAACATAGCCTAATGAAACATGTATATGGTAGCTTCCTATGTAACTCCCTAGCGTAGGGTCGGATAGGGGGTGGACACAATGGTCGAACGGATGTTGGATTGGGGTGGGCAGATCGGATGCAAGACTGAACACGTGAACAAGGTGTGGCGAACTCCAAAAAGGCAAAAAAGACACGTGTGACGCGTGTGCGATGGATCAAAGTCGGATTGGTGTAGTGTGGTCCCCATCAGAACCATGGCGGAGTTCTCTATTGGTTTTGTCGGACTTCGGTCGAAAACACGTCAGAACATCCTTGGAGCGTAGCTCGTCGTGTCTTGATCTTGTGGCTAGATCTTCTCACCTACAACATCACTTTTGTTTATTGTAGGGTAATGTGCTGCACTAAAGCTCACAGGGTGGGCCTTGCCGATGGCCATCCATACCACAGTAGGTGCAAGCTTGATCTTGCATTTGCCTTTGCTACTGGTTCCCCCATGGTTGTTGATTTGGCGTTCTTGGAGCTGCATTTTGATATCTTTGTTGTGGTTGTCTTGCTACTGCTATTTGATTAGTAGGTATTGTTGGTTGTTGTTGAATGTAAGGTGGTACTCTGCCTCTGTAATTGGGGTTGTATCAGCATCTTTCTTTGTCATGATTGTCCTTTTTGCAGAATTCGCATGGAACTTTTTGTTGTTGTGGGGGTGGCTTTAAGCTTTGTAGCTGGTCTTTAATCATCTTCTCCAACTTGGAGATTTTCTCTGCTGTCTTTTTTGTTGTGGATTTTTCTTTTTCTTCTTTTTCTTTGAGTATTCCTCATCATCCTCATCATATTCTGATGAGTCGTCTTCCTCATCTATATCTTTCTTTGCTTCACTATTTGTGTATGTTTCTGAGTCTGTCTCTGGATCTGAATGATGCTTCTTTTTTGTCTTCTTGGATTTTGATGATGTACCAAGTCTTCTCTCTACTCTCTAGGCAGCTTCCGCCATATTATTAAAGTCATTTGCTCCTCCCAGTTGGCCCCTGCTAGCTACTGCAGTT
The DNA here is from genome assembly GCF_047967505.1 of Dipteris shenzhenensis. NCBI lineage: Eukaryota > Viridiplantae > Streptophyta > Polypodiopsida > Gleicheniales > Dipteridaceae > Dipteris > Dipteris shenzhenensis. Next base: position 3,731,516 of record NC_141607.1, on the reverse strand, counting down.
CTCAACTCCTTGTTTAATCCTTTGCAGAAATAGTCTCCCAGTTGCTCCTAGATAGGTCTTTGATTTGCTGTTAGCCTTCTATTGAGGTTTCTAAACATCTGTGAATAGTCCTCAACCATGAGATCTTTTTGTTTCATTGTTCTCAACTTTTTCAAAATGTCCTCTGGTGTTCTCTTTTCTAAAATGGCTTAAGAAAGCAATCTTTAATTCATCATAAGTGTTAAAATGTGCAATACCATACTGCATAAACCAATTCATTGCTTTACCGTTGAATGTGGTAGCAAATTGCTCTTTCTTGGTCTCATCTAGCAGTTGTCCAAATCCACTAGCTGTCCACCTTGTCTCAAATTGCCCAACATGGCTGTCAAGATCTTGACCTTTCTTGCCAGTAAACTTTGCATCTTTGACCAATGGGTTTTGCATTTTGTGCTGAGATTGAGCTTGAACTTGAACTTTGACAGGCTTCTTCTTCTTCTTCTTTGGGGGTGGTGGCAGAGGGTTGAAATTCAATTGCTTCCTTATAGTCACAAAGACACTAGCTGCAATATTAGTGCAAGTGTCCTTTGTAGTAATTCCTGTGTTGGAGTGGAGAGCATCAATCTTTCTAGCTCAGTTTTTGCTTCGTGCACTTCTTGGCTATGTACGGAATTATCAGAGGAACTTGTCCCACTAGGAATATAATCAGGGTCATGAAAGATATCATCTGGATCATCTGTTTGGAAAGCAGCCTCTACCCGAGCTCTATTTCGTGTAAAATATGCTATACCGATATGGCGAGGTGACGTTTCCTCTCCGAAGCTATCCGACATGAGCTAGTTGTTCCATGAAAGGAAAAGGAGATGGAGGATTATAGCAGCTTATCAGGTGGCGAAAATGAGCTGTTGTCAGCTAAGCTTTGCATGTTGTCCTGACACTAGAAGTGTAATGTTGATGCTGTGATCTTCTTTGCTGATTGTGATGCATTGTGCTTGTTTTGGTGCGTTGTTGATGTTGCTGCCGTACGTCGCTTTTCCAACAAGAGTCTGACTATCAGCTATCTTTTGATTGTTGATGCACTTGTTGGATTCAAACCATGGCTCCTACAGTTTCCGCTGAATGACAACTTGCATACAGTCTACTCTAAGTGCTCCTTGGCAAAGTAGTGCTTTTAATACGGATATGCACGTATGCTGAAGTAGTGTTTAGAGATCCTCCTCTAGTAGTGTATTCACTAGTATAGATTTTCCTATATTTTTTGACATTTGCTACCATATGCGGTTTCTAATGCCGTTTGTAATTGTGGGCGTATTTGCTAGCTTTGTACATGCATGTGCGATCCTATGACACAATTGTGAGCTTGATGTTTTTTGGAGTTGTTGTTTGGATGTCTCTGTTTGTTGTTTCACGTCATAATTGACAGTGGTGGTTGTTGTGCATTTAGCGAAAACCGGCAATTCGAGATAGGAATGCTGACAGGACTGCCAATAGTGTTCAAAGTGTCTTCAGACAAGTGAAAAACACAAACACATCTCCACTCCTGACAACAAGGTGCTAGCAGTCGGAGTATAGTTGGATAGTAGACGGACTATAAAAGACTATCACAAGATCTAAAAAGGACAAAGAGGAAATCTTGCAAAAGGTAGTATGCTTCTTGTATATTATGTTTTGACAGAGAGTACATCAACTCAACAACTCAAACTCTCAGCAAGAGCTGATACAAGTTTTTATAGCCATCCGATATTAGTTCGACTGTTGTAAGGCAACAGTAAGTTACAAAATGTAATAGTCCTAGTCAAAAACATTATGTTGTGGATCAGGCCACTAAGGAGTGCTGTTAGAGATAGTTACAACTGTCCCTTCAGTTACAAAATGATCCCCACTACCTTGTTCTAATGACTCCCTCTTACCAGAGGTGTATTTAACCTATCCCATGGTTAGTGTTCACATGGGTGGAGGCTATGCCTTCAACACTTCATAAGTGTTTGCATCTCCATAAGATTTTTCTGCACTAATGGAAAAATTGAGAAATTATAGACACTGCCATCTTAGAAAAATATAGGAAGGGCATTGCCTGGGGGGGTCACTTAGAAATATGTAAGATAGCACATGTGATCAATGGAAGGGGTTTTAAATTTTTATGGAGTTATAGAAAATATACATACATAAGGGGTTTTTTAATTCAAAAAGGGGAAATTTTCATACATAAGGGATAATTTAATCATCTAAAAATTTACAGAAGGGGTGTATATAGGTTATAAAAAGCTGCAGAGGTAGGGGGTTTTTTAAACACCCCTTGATCGCACGTGCTATATATAGGGTTTTTACAAAGTGGCCCCCTCGGGGGGCATTGTCAGCTAATAATCGGGTGATCTCCAATTAGACTAGTTTTGGAACAAAAAATTCTTGGAAACCCAAATCTAGTACTCTGCAAACCGCATCTTTATTTATGAATAATAATAGAAAATTTTAGGTATTGAGTCCTCAACAAGAATATTGAAAGCAGGTAATTGGAGGTGGTAATGTTGCCCTGAAAACTACAAAGGCCAAGAAAGCTTGAGGGTACTCTATCCCATCCAGAGATTGGTAATGATATACATGGGCAATCGTTTGGTTGGTGAAAACAAAAAAAGACACAGCCAGTCATATCCGAGTGTTCTCTGGTGCTTATAAATGAGGTATGTTCACCACATTCATCCATGAATAATTATTTTAAAAAAACTACCAAATCTCTAAGCACAATTCACCCCCAAAGGCAAAATTCCTTCAATCCAAAAGAGAAATTGAGTCTAGTGTACAAGAAGGGTGGTTGGGCATCATGTCAACATCAAACAGGTACCTGGCACAACCTCTTCAAGCTTCAAATTCATTTTGTATTTCTCCTCCCACTGAAGCATCATCTCTTTCCATTCATCCCATTCTGCCATCAATGCCATAATCATTGCTTCTTGCTCAATCGGACCT